>NC_086337.1:43216399-43448913 GCF_032445375.1 Bacillus rossius redtenbacheri | reverse complement strand
TCTGATGCAAGTCACTCCAGTACTTGACAAGACTCTGTACCAGCTGTTTCACGTCCAAATATTACCGGAAACGGAACTTCTCATCCGACCTCAGTACTTTTTCTCAAGTACTTTTCGTAAACAGACACCTCTCTGATAATGTTCGCAGGCTTTCACGGCCGTTGTCTGAAGTAGCTTGGCTTCTGGGTTGTATCCGTGTCCTTGGCGAATAATTCACCGACGTTTCGGTCGACATTGCAAGTCGCTCCCTGATGATGGCGACTGCAATGTCGACCGAAACGCCGGTGAATTATTCGCCAAGGACACGGCTACAACCGGTAGGTAACTGCTCCCTGATGATGGCGACTGCAATGTCGACCGAAACTTCGGTGAATTATTCGCCAAGGACACGGCTACAAACCCAGAAGCCAAGCTACTTCAGACACCTCTCTGATATCTTGATTTTTTTTTTGGTTGGGAACTTTGCTGTGGCAAACAGTGCAAAACTGCAATGCCGTATGTCCAAAAAAAAAATACTGCATTAAATCATGTGTGCTAAGTGTTGTGTGAACTGGGAAAAAAAAAAGGGGGGGTGGTATTACCAGACCGCGGGCCACTTCCCGGGTTAAAGGGGGGAGGGAGGGTGGCCGTAGCAGCAGGGAAGCCTTCATTTCACAGACGAGAGAGCCACACCCGAAGTTCCCCGAAGTTCATGCTCGCTTTTTTTTTCTTCCGTATCTTTAATGTAGCTATCCTAACCAAATCAACCGTCCACAATGTTTTAAAGTATTTATAATGCAGCTAACCTAACCTAATTGACCATTAGTTATGAGTTACAATGAACAAAAAAAAAAACCGAAGATGCACGATCGTTCGTTTGGCTCTCTCGTCGGGGGTGCAAATAAGGCTTCCCGTAGCAGCCAAGTCCGAGCTCGCAACACCGCCGCCCCAAGGTCGTGTGTGTGTGTGGGGGGGGGGGGGCGAGGGGGGTGACTCCACTTCCGCGGGGCAAGTAAAGTCTCCGGGCGCGTCGACCGGATATAGAACCTCGCCACGCCGCCCTTCTTTTCCCAATCAGCTGGAGTGCGGGTGGGTCTGACCGCTCGGAGCAAGAAGTTTCCACCGCGGCCCCCGCGCTAACGAACTGCGCGGCGTCACGTGAGCCGACCGCCCGTCCTTTGGGAGGAGGGAAGAGGGGGGGGGGGGGGGGTTAGAGCGTCACGTCTCCGGGCGCGGCTTCATTGAGACCCTGAACTTATCCCCGGTACACATGCTTAGAGACCTGAAAAATTCAGTGGGTTCATTTCGTGTTATGCTAAAATGCAAACAATTATACCTTAATGCGGCTTCTGCCATTGGTTCACTGTTAATCTGGAGTAATGAGGGCCAGTTAGAGACCCTCACTCATAGAAGTGTCGAATCACAGGTTACCCAGTCGAGACGACTCACAAGTCAGCAGCCAATGCACAGTTGGCATTTGCCCGAGTGTGTTTAGAGGATATTGGAGTCTATCCTGAAGTTAATTGAACCCGCGAATTTTTCCGGTCTCTACGCATGCTCAACTTCTGCGTGCGGTTACACACGGTCTGGACATGTTCCGTTCTTGTGGTTTTTTTTTTGTTTGGTCTAATTTTCCCTATGCTGTTTGTTATGTACATTTTATCGTATATTGTAATCCTGTGTGCTATGGTATCCCTTGTATTTTTTTTATTCGTGTCATGTACAGCAAGAAGAGACAATGGAAGCGTCTGTCATTGCAACTAGGTGTGTGTGTGTGTGTGTGTGTGTGTGTGTGTGTGTGTGTGTGTGTAGTGTTTATTTATTTACTACTAATGTTATTGTATTTGTTTGGCTTATGCCACGTGTAATCTACTTCCGACAAATAAAAGAAGTTGTAAAACAAAACAAAACATGTTTCGTTCGAGGCCATTTCTCATTCAACCCAAACAGGTTGGCGAAGTAGTTCAGAACGACATCTCATTCTACACAAGCCTCTGATTGGCTGTTGAGTTTTGAGAGTATAAACAGTCCTTTTGCGGGAAAACGCACAGATGGAGAATGTTCCTTGAACAATTTCGTGTAATATTTTACCGACTGCAACAAAAATACATATGAAAAGGTGAATATTTTATTGTTTTCAAATTGATGCTGGCGGTATTTCTCTAACAGAGGTACACTTGCTCAAATAAATCGTTCATTCGATGACAGTAGACAATCGGTTTTGGAGTTGAACACACTTTATACCAACTGCCGTCTGACCGTACACTTCATTGCGTTTGTTAACATGTTCACTTTAACCTACTCACCTGTAGTAGTTCGGCGTTCCGCGCATTGGCGGATCTAGAAAAAAGGGAGAGGGGGACATAGCGGAATGACCCCCCCCCCCCCCCCCCCCCGAACCCTGAATAATTTCTGATTTTCCTAATCATAGTTTTCCAAAACTACTAAAGTATTACATATTTTACTGCAGTGATATACATAAAAGTACTTTTTTTTAACCAGAAATCAAATGCACGCTACTAAATAAGAACTACAAAATTATGATTTAGCTTCCAACCCACTGTTAAATAGAGCAGTAAACTAATTAAGACCATAATAAAATTACTGTTCGGTATTTCAATTCTAAATAAACTAAAATGTATTAGAAAAAATTGCCCCCCCCCCCCCCCCCCCCCCCCCCCGAGCTTCATTATGGATCCGCTTTTGGTTCCGCGCAGCCGTGGCCTCATGTTCGTGGATAATCTTTGTTATGGTCGCGTTCCGTTTCCCGCACTGATGCCGTGCGTGAGATAAAGGCTGGGGTTGCATTCGCTACAGGCACTCGCGCGCGCCTTGAAACGCGCACACGGACGTTGGACGCAAGAAGTCTACCGTTCACAGGGACGAGAGCTACCCCCGAACAGTTCCGAGCTTCTCCAAATTTTTCCGAACACTCGTGAAAAAAAAACAACTCCTTATTGCAAGGATTTATATATTTTACGGTCATGGAGTATTTTAATTAACGCTAACCTAACCATACCAAAATTTTCATTTTAGTTACGATAACCTAAACTAAACAACCCTCACGTCAAAATAAGGAACTATTATTTATTACAGTGACCTAACTTAACCTAACCTTTTACTTCGGTAAACTTCGGAACTATTCGGGTGGGGGGGTTGTGGCTCTCATCCCTGAGAACTGTATGCTATCCTGGTGAAAGCACACAAACCATTCAGCGGCTGCCACTTTGGGAAATTGAACGCGCACAGGAAAAAAAAAAAAACACACACACGCACACACACCTAGACAGACAGACACACACACAGACACACATGTACGCACGGCGCACTGCAAGATGTTGAATTTCAACTTTCCTGTGTGCTTTTCGCCGATTTCTGTTTGCGGCCGATTAGTAGGCACTACGTCAGCGGTGTAGAGTAACTAACGATGTTTTTTTATAAGTGCATTTCAAAGGTTGCAAGTAAAAATATTTTGAATTGATTGTTTTTATGAGGCATTGGTTTGTAAACTATTGCTAGTCATTAGAAACAAAACGATAAAATTAAATTCTTGAATTTTGTTTAACATCTGCTTAGTAAAAACTAGTTGGCAAAATTCAAACTTTTGAAACAGAAAATTTAGACAGATGTAAATGAGTGAGAAAAGGAGGGGGGACCCGAAATGATTCGAACCGCTGTGTCGCTTGCACATTTAATTTCAAATTCTGTGCTATGCATGTGCAACTTGCTGTTTGCGTGCTATCGCGAATGTAGTCTAGTCAGAACCGGGCTGTCGTTAGCGATAATAACCTGCCACCCCTCCATCATTTAAGTAGTCCCACCACAGTATTAATTTGTGTGTTTATAAGTTGTGATAGTTCTAAGTTATAACTTTCTAAGTTATGATTTTTTTTAGTTTTTTTGTTCAGCGTTGTGTGTTTCTAAGTTATGTGTTCCTAAGTTATAACAGTTCTAAAATGTGTGTTTCTAAGTTGTGCCAGTTCTAAGTTATGTTTTTTCTAAGTTGTATGTTTGGGAGATGTGTGTTTCTAATTTGTGATAGTTTTAAGTTACGATGTTTCTAAGTTGTGTGTTTCGACGTTGAGTGTTTCTAGGTTATGTGTTTCTATGCTATGATAGTTCTAAATTATGTCCGCTCTAAGTTAAGTGGATTTTTTCAAGAATTTTAAGTTATGACTTTTCTAAGTTTTGACTTTCTAAGTTATGTGGGTATATCCATCCCCTCCCCTAACCAATACTTTTATTAAAATCTCCTCAATGTAAGGTGTCAAGTGTCAGGTGCTTCTGCACACATTCTGACTTTCACAGCTGAATATTATTATAAAATCAACAAAACAATTATTGCTTCAGCTTCCGCTACAGTCTGTGACGTGTAACATGTCTCAAATTTGATTCGACAGTTCTCGAAAGTAGTAATATATTTACCAGTTCATCCAACTGTCCCATGGACATCATCACATGATGTTTGTTTAAGACACTGACAATTACGAGAAGTTGTTAACAATTAATGTTGGCAGAACAACAACGGCTGGAAGGATGCGTAGACCACTGGAACCACTTGTTAGAACTGAAAAATTTGATACAAGACACATTATTTACACTATAGTGTGGTACTAAATGATTTTATTTTTGTTTGGAGGGTTTATTGCGTCACAATTGTCAGCTGAAGCACCAGTAAAACAGTAGCATCTTATAGTTTAAATAATGTGTACTCAAGTTATCAGTTGCAATATTATCACAAGGCGTCTACATGTGCTCAATGGCGGACGTGGTAGGGGAGATATACACACTAAACCCCCCCCCCCCAAATAGTGAAGATGTTCTGGAATATGAATAAATAATTTTTTTTTAACAGCCGAAAGTTCCCTTTACCATCTAGTGGTCATGCGTAAAAGTGTTACAAAAAAAATTAACATTGGAAACATGTTTAGAATAAATAAAATTAGAAGAAAAAATTCTTACGTCAAAACCAAACTTTATTTGGTATCAGTTTTTAGTTGCAACAGATAGTTACTGCATGTTTACTTTACCTCACGCAGGAAAAATTTGCAGGTTTTTCTATGTTTAATGTTGAAAAATTAACGAGTTTTTGCATCTGTAACAACTGGCGAGAAGGAGATTTGATAACGCCCTGACGGAAGATTTCGTTGAGGTTGTTTCCGTGACGAAGCCATTATGAATGTGTTCCAGATACATATACCAAGCGCCCAGCCTCACTTCCATCGCTCCAGCTGTGTTCGACGTAGAACTGCCTCGTTTCAAGACGCTGTGAGTGAGAGTCACTTTCTTGAATTTCCAACATTTTCGAATGCTTAATGTTTATTTGTTCAAGCCTTTTGTGAATAATAGTACTCAGTTCTTTTAATGCGAGATATGGTTCCTAAGGACATTAAAAAAATAAAAAATTATTATTGGGACAGGAATAACAAGGAACCATTCCAGAATTTGCCTGCAAAGTGATTTCGGGAAACCAAGTAAAAACAAAAATATAGATGGACAATTTCGAAATTCGAACACGAGTCCTCTGAATTATAAGTGTATATTTTTACCACTTTTTTTAAAGATATTTTTTTTAAGATGAGTGGCACACTAGCAAGTTGTACATTCACCAGTAAGACAATCATCTATCCTCCATTAATATTGGATTTATCTTTTAACTTCACCTTAAATCATACAATTGTTGTTGTAGTTGGTGTATTTGTAAGTGCCAAGGAAACGATTAGAACAATACAAGTTACAACCATGTCTTACCCGGGATTCGAACCCAGAGCTCTTGCACCGAAACCCGGTGCGTTGCCGACTACGCTACGGAGGCCTACGTTTCACCGCCTCTCTCCTTTTTAGTTTATATTTAGGATTTATTTTTCGTTCTTAGCATCGCAAACCGTCGCATTAAGTACCTAACAGCATTTAAAAAAAAATTTCATTAAAAATATAAAGAACTATGGATACCATTACATCGCTAAGAACAAAATCTCCATTACTTAAACTTAAAGCGTTGGCAAAAAATAAACGGAAAGGTGTAAATAATAAGAGACATTTAATTTCCGTTACACACTTTTTTGTTACAAGGATTGGAGGTTTTCATTGGTGACTTTTAAGAAATTTAAATCACATCACATCACGTTAACTTTATTTGCATTTATTCATTACAGTACGAAGTGGTTTGATCACAGTGGTAAGCAATTTGGCAAATGCCGAAATTATTTTACTTATTTCACTGCACCTTTTTGGTTAGTCTCTAATTTATATTCAAACGTAAGTGAGTAATATGCGAAAAACCATCAAACATTTTGTAACTTTTTAACTATTTGGGAGAAAGTTAAGTATTGGTAACGCTTGGTGAATTTTAAAATTTTTCACTTCTAGTCTATAGCGTTGGAAAGGAAGGTATTAACTGTAGTTCTCAACGAACAAAAAATAGCTCTCCTGATAAATCACCGTCAGTTATAAATCATTCGGAAGGACAAGCACGTAAACATAAATCTCCGAAAATGTCTGTCCAGTGCAGAATATACAAACTTATTGGCGTCAGATACGAAGTTATCTTTACAGCCTCTAAATACGTAAAGTTTTGAAGCCGGCACACGAGCTTTAGATACTGTCCGTTTGACTTTTTAATCTTCTGCGAGCCTAACGAGGTTTGCCTTAGTGTTATATTCGTCAGTTCGTGGGCTGGGTTGGTAGCATCCATTCAAGAAAATACAGCAAAAAAAAAAAAAAGACAGATAGTAACAAAGGAAGGTAGAAACTTAATTTTGCGCCGTTGTAATTCAAACGTAGCAGGGTACAAAAAAGCATACGAAACATTTGTACTAATAAACAGAATCCCGAGTAACGTTATAACATTTTTTTATTAGTTTTATCATTATTTTGGTGATTAGTTTTGTGTGTGTGTTGAGTCTGTCAGTTACATTAAATTCACGAGATAAATTAAATCAAATTCTAGTAAAAATTACGTGGTACAATCAATAACGTTTTATTGCTTTGAAAATTGTAAGTTCGATATTTATCTAAATAGTTATGTATTTCTGCTACGTATGACTTATCCTCGTCCCAGACATTTTAAATGTGTTCTGTCATTAATTTCAAAATATTTGCATTCCCGAAGCAACCACTGTGTTTAACACTAATTAATTCATCAACATATATTTTTACCTAAAAAAAATCAAAAATCTTATTATTTTATTTTGATAAACATGCTTTATCTGCCTTAGTCAGGGGTTTTAAATATTTTATAGTTGTACTAGCCGTGTCCCAAGGGGAAAGTATTTGATCCTCATTTTTGATGAATTACCATAAACGCCGATACAACTGACATTTATTTATAAACAGAAGCCTAAAAACCAATGTCCACATTTCTAACTTAAAAAAATAAATAAAATACGAACTTCCGTACAAACTTTCAAACCCTATTTAATCCCATTAGGGGACGAATTTCCAAAAATCTTTTCTTAATGCTCACCAAGTTATATAGGAAGAAGTACCTACTCAAGGAATACACATGCCAAATTTTATGCTTCTAGACCTATCAGTAGAGACCAGAAAAATTCGCGAATTCATCTCGCGATAGGCTAAAATACAAATAGTTATACCTCAGTGCTGCCTCTGCTATTGATTCACAACTCACCTGGATGACTCTGGGCCAATGAGAAACGCCCGACCAAAGCTTTATCGAATCACAGGCTGCTACGATGGGACGTCTCACAAGACAGCAGCCAGTGAGTGGGTGGCATTTGACCTAGTGTACGTAGAACTATGGAGTTCATCCTGGAACCCACGAATTTTTCCGGTCCCTACCTATCAGTTTAAGCTGTGCGTTGTCCGTGAGTTAGTAAGAGTTTTATTCAGTAGCTACATAAGCTGTAGGGCATTTTTTTTGCATGAACTACTGCACGAAGACGTAATCCTTTTTTTATGATTAGGATTCCTGACTCTTTGAGTCAAAGATCTCTGGTTTGAACCCATGCTGGGTAGGCCTATAAGAATTTTGAGTTTGTAGATCATCATCAGGGTTCATGATGGAGTGTAGTGTATTAACTTCACATAGCGGAAGGCAATAGCGAAACACTTCTGGGTGATCTTGCAAAGAAGACTCTTGGTGACTATTGTGCCCTAAGCTGACGGTGCTTGAAAAATAATCATTTGAGTCGCCATTGCTGTCGTTTATATTACCACTGCAACGAACTGGGAGCCACGCTTAACTCGGATATTTACGATCATTGCGTGAGTTAAAAATGAGATCCAAGCGAATTTATTCGCTTCGCTAATTAAGTTTATGGTTCCGTTCTTATGCGTGTGTGTTTGTTTGTTCCAGGCGCATCGTTCACACGGGGCTGAGAAGCGTGCCCGACTTAACGAAACTCCGTACAGACAGCATAATGCATATGATGTAAGTGAACTCCTAGTTACTCAGCCTTTCTGTACACTACAGTAGCGACAAGTCTAACGTTTTGCGTTGGTTTCCGAGACGTCAAACTCTGTAGTAAAAAATAACATTACAGAACATTAAAATGTAGTAGGTTTATTTTTTACGAAATAATATTATGACATTTTATTTCTAATCTTCCTATACCAACTAAGCTAAAATTTCACATTATTCAACAAAGCACTAGGCCCTACACGTCAATGACTACTGTTTTTACACCAGTTCTTATGTCGGTAATTTATAGGCCTTTTTTAAATTGTAGTTAGGCCTATAAACAATCAAACCATTAGGACAATAAAGTTTCATGAAACTTAAATGGGTTTATAAAGGGCAGATTTGTCCTATGATAAAATATATTTTTTTATACATTTGCTCTAATAGTATTTACTGCCATCCTTCAAAACCGAAATGGTATATTTTTTCCTAATTGATTTTTTAGACGTCAATATTTCTTGAACTTGTTAGACTCTCTTGTTATGGAGCAAATATCAATCCAAATGTTATAAATAAAAATTATTTTTGATATGTTAATATCTTTGCTCTCGGTATTTATAGTAGAAATTTCATGAAACTGGAACGGAAGTCGATGAACGGAAATGTGACACGAAGGTGGCGGACCCACGTGTAGCAACATAAACCCGTATATACTAACTTCCGTAAACACTTGGCCACCTCAAACGTAATTGGTGTGCCAAATGAAACTTTACTATAGTGAAACTGCCCTGGAATATGTATGTAAACAAAAATAGCCATAGTAAAGAGTAATCTGAAGTTTTAAAATGCCCAAGAAATCTGTCATTACAATGATTATTATACATATTCTCCTTGTAATATACCAACGGGCTCGGTAGTAGCTATAGAGCGTGCGCTTTTTAACCTCGAGGCACGAGGTTTGAATCTCGTCATTAGAATTTTTTATATATTTTTATAATTTGATATATAAATAATGTTGAATCAGCTCAATAAGGTTATGGATTTTGTTGTTGCTTACATACTGATTTCTTTCTTTTAAGCAAAAACAAATGTACAAACATATACTTCGAGTTATAACAATTTTTTTTAATGTTTATGGTTAATATTTTAGTAATGCCATAAAATAATAACTTATATAGTGTGCGGAAACTTTATAGTATTATATGTTTAATGAATTTAATCAGATAATTAGTATTTTAATAAAATACCTTGTCAAAAATCAGGTGCAAAGCCGGGGTTTAGGATTTTTTCAAGTCTTTTTCGCTTTTATCGGAACCAATTCTAATAGTTTAAAATTTTTGTTTGTTTTAGCTGCCATCTGCGGTGATAATAGTAGGGGGAGGTAAGGAGTACTGGGACAGTGTAAACATTGAAATGTAAACACCGGCCCCAGTACCCCCATGGGCGCCGCCATCTTGTCACGTGGGCGCCGCCATTGTTGTTGACATTGGCTACCAGGGCGCGCCACCGTCGCCGCCACTGGGCGCCGCCATTGTTGTTGACATTGGCTACCAGGGCGCGCCACCGTCGCCGCCACTGGGCGCCGCCATTGTTGTTGACATTGGTTACCAGGGCGCGCCGGTAGGTCGCCATCTTAGTTCAGCCTTTAGTTACCGGAGCGCGCCACCGTCGCTCCGAAGGCGGGAATTGTATACAAAAAAACCTGGGCACTGGGTGGATTCGATCCCGGGGACGCACCAACGTCGTGGTTACGAGGCGTGCGCCTTGACCACTAGACCATGGGACCATATGAAGTATGGAGAATTAAATAACGAACATATGCTTTAAAGAAGCTATGCCTAAAAGAAGCAATTTCTTTAAAAGCAATACTAGCTATGCCTAAAATGCGAAAAGCACCCACCATGTCTTAAAAAAAATATGCTTAAAGACCCCACCACTCCACAACCGCCGCCATGTTGTATGCTTAAAACAATTGACGCCATGTTGCAGTATGCTTAAAGCCGCCATACTAGCTATGACTAAAGAAACATAACCTCAAAAAAGCGCCATACTAGCTATGTCTACCCCACCCCCACCACCACCAGTATGCTTAAAACAAACACCACCATACTAGCTATGACTAAATACCCGTAGCAACATAACCTCAAAAATGGCACCATACTAACTATGTCTACCCCACTCCCACCACCAGTATGCGTAAAAGCCCCGCCATACCAGCTATGACTAAAGAAACATAACCTCAAAAATCCCGCGCAGAGAGAGCGAGATGTTGTCCGCTGGAGCGTCACTCGTAAACTGCGCAATTATAATCCCCACATCATATTATAAGCATAATAAAGGCACCATGATGTATGCTTAAAACCCCCGCCATACTAGCTATACCTAAACAGTCATATTTAAATTTCGAAAAGAAATAAATCGAAAAAAAACAATGTCTATAAACCCCCACCCCAAGTATGCCTAAAAGAAACCCCCGCCATACTATCTATGCCCAAACCGCCAAATTTAAATTTCCAATAGGCATAATTAAATTTCGAAAATAACCCGCCATGTTTAAATATCGAAAAGCAAATACCGCAACCCCACCACCCAGCGTATGTTTAAAACAAACACCACCATAATAGCTATGACTAAAGAAACATAACCTCAAAAAAAGCGCCATACTAGCTATGTCTACCCCACCCCCACCACCACCAGTATGCTTAAAACAAACACCACCATACTAGCTATGACTAAAGAAACATAACCTCAAAAAAGGCACCATACTAACTATGTCTACCCCACTCCCACCACCAGTATGCTTAAAAGCCCCGCCATACCAGCTATGACTAAAGAAACATAACCTCAAAAATCCCGCGCAGAGAGAGCGAGATGTTGTCCGCTGGAGCGTCACTCTTACACTGCGCAATTATAACCCCACACATCATATTATAAGAATAATAATGTCTTTAAAAAAATGCTTTAAGTAATAAGCATAATTAAATTATATAATATTAGGATAGCAAAGTTAGGACCCCTGCAGTTAACACGTAGCGTTAAGTAATTAGCTGCGGCACGATTGACATATGTTACCGAGGTAATAAAAAAAATAGCAAATAAGCATACATAAAATAAAAACTCACCGGAACGCATCCCGCCCACCCCGGCGATATGTAACAAATAAAAACGCAGACGAAAAGATATACTAAAAAATAGTAACACCTATGTACGCCGTGTAGACAACCGACAGCATTTAACGATAAGTAAACTTATAAAATATATTACAAAGCGGGAGCGGCCCGCTCACGAATATGTTTTAGTGTTATAAGCATAGGTAAAACTTAAAAGTATGTAAAGAAAGTTAAGTAATAAGCATAGTTACTATTATTGTACGTCAAGTAAAAAATAAATATTATACAAACAATGTGTAGTAATCGGCTCTCGGCCAATGTGTTAAGCATTAAAAACGCCGTGCTGAGAGCCCCGCTCGTGCGACCAGGAATGTATTAAGGGACCCCTGCAGTTAACACGTAGCGTTCAGTAATGAAAAAATAAAATGTAGCTGCGGCAATATCGTCAGAAACAAATTACGTATGTAACCGAGGTAATAAAAAAAAATAAACTATAGGTGCCACCCCCACTCCTAGTATGCTTAAAACACCCACCCCCACAAGTATGCCTAAAAGAAACCCCAACCATACTAGCTATGCCTAAAACATTTGCAGCCATGCTTAAAAACCCCCGCCATACTGGCTAAGACTAAATGGAGTGCCACATATACACACCGACACCTTTAATGTCACAGAGGAGAGCGAGAAACGTAACGTAAAATATGCTTGAAGTAATAAGCATAGTTAAAATTTATAATATTGTAAATACATAAAAATAAGCATAGTTAAAAAAACCGTAGATCACCATTTAATAGTACTGGACCAGATAACATATGCCATAGCGATAGCATGAATAAGCATAGTTAGGACCCCTACAGTCAACACGTAGCGTTCAGTAATTAGCTGCGGCACGATCGTCAGAAACAAATTACGTATGTTACCGAGGTAATAAAAAAATAGCAAATAAGCACACATAAAAAAAAACTCACCGGAACGCATCCCGCCCACCCCGGCGACTTGTAACAAATAAATATAATTAAACGTTGAACAAACGACCGTGTAGGGGAGCTGTAAGCCTGTTCGCGCACCGCAAATAAGCATACATAAAGGAAAAACTCACCGGAATGCACCCACTCCAACACGGCGACGTGTAATTAAAAATAAAAACGCAGACGAAAAGAGATATTAAAAATAGTAACACCTATGTACGCCGTGTAGACAACCGACAGCGAATAACGATAAGTAAATTTATAAAATATATTACAAAGCGGGAGCGCACGTCTGTAATCCGTAGACGCACTCCTCAAACTGTTTTCAAATTTCCGATGCGACGAAAGCCACCGAGAATGTGAAAGTTTTGTTTGTCGACCCTGACCCGCTGTGTGCTATAGTAGTTTGCAGCAGATTTCACGGAACACGCCTAAGCGTGGAACACAATTAAAAAAACGTACAGCCCAGAGATACATGAAACCGCCGAATGCATGTGACAAAAAAATCACCATAAATAACAAAAAAAAAAAACATTTAAAACATAACAGAAACAATCAAAATACACTCACAAACGCAATACAGCGCAATGCAGTGTAAACTCCCACGAAATAATACTCGCTTAATGAGACACCATGATGCAAAGAGTAAAAAGACATCTTTATACGTAAATAGGAAAAAATAAAAACGCGGAACCGCGAGAAAAACAATTTAAAACAATCGACAGCAAAAGCAAGAAAGGTAATAAAAATACTAATTCAGTTACACATTGAGGAAATAAATAAGGACGGACCCCCAAATACCACTAGGCTAAACACAACCCATAATTAAATCACAATAAACCAAAACATATCTACGAGAACAAATACCACACTCTCCAACACACCAAATGACACGGCCCGATAAATGACAACACAAATAAATATCAATAACCATAAATACCTACATAATCAAAATATGTTATTAAGCAACCGAAAAATACACTACAACCCACATAAGGCCTCGCGAACGAACGGCACAACACCAGAGACAAAACATGCTATTCCCATTTGTTAAAAAGACGCACATACGAGTCTTTAGTGCTAGCCCAGCTAGTATACATTCATTAATAAATAAAATCGGTTATAGTATTTGTGTAGGCAATAAATAGGAAGTACAAAGCGATATAGCCACAAGACGTTATTAAATATAGTAATAAAGTGTATGTATAGCTATTAAATAATATATATGTAAGTAAAACGTGTTATGCCCTAAACTAAATATGTTAATGTTTATACAGTCAAACTTTGTAGGAATATAAACATAAGTCGTTTGAACGGTCTGTGTAATACAAATGCTTATCATCAGCTCTGAGTAATTTATCCTTCATATAAGTAAACTTAGCATGTTATTCTAATAAACGATGTAACATTGCAAGTATAAAGACCCCAATATACCGCTAACTAATTTGAAATAGTCATACCATCATTATTAAATAATCATACAAAAAATATTAAGTGTTATCCATCCTTCCCTTTCGCTCATGACATAGTGTGTGGTGTTCTAAATATGGAGTGAAAGAATATTATATGAGTCATGTTGTAAATGCTTATAAGATTATTGTTCACTTTCCATCAAGGCTAGATAAAAAACAATCTCTATATATGGTAGATGAATAAACAGAGACCAACTATAGACTTCATACTAGTAAATAATAATTAAGGATATATCGGGGTAAATAAAAAAATAACCTATATAAATACACCCAATAAGCATAGGAAGCTCTGGCGTTAATAACAAAACGTAAAATAAAAGGTTACTGGTTCAGGTAAGAATATATATTCTACTACTATACATTCCATTAAGCATAAGAAGCACTATAATCCCATTCCGACGAAACCAGAATAGAACACACCAGTAATGTTTGTGAAAGAACACACGATGATATTCATATTAATAACCACTTAGCCAAAATCGTTTGCAGAATAACAGACATAGCAATTCCATGTCTCAAACACCACTTCGGCGATAGTCCAGGAAACACAAAAATTATATCTGCCTTCCCCAAGAGACCGCCACAGTCGCCTCGGCGAACCTCGTGAGGTCACCAGTAAGTAACTTTCACTTGCCGGAGGGCAGACGGTAATAACACACACGCAGCCGCCCCCGAAAACAAGCCTCCAACAAGAAAAAAATAATATATCAAAATATCTAAAACAACAAGGATGCCTTGCAAACTATAAATTACACCACCCATGCCTTTAAACTAAGTAACGTGAACGACGAAGCCCGACAACGACTTTCAAGTGACAAGGAGTAAAGAAGGAAATAATAATTAAATGTGGTGTACGAATACTCATTGCCCACCAACTATATACTACCTACTAGTGCTAATCCATGTATTGCCAGACATAAAATATCTTTACATTAAAATAAACATAGTGTCAGGATAATACTAATAATAAGTATTGAAGTAACTGAAGCGTGTACACAAACAAAACTGTATAATTCTCATCATAAACGTTCCTTGAAATTCTACCATCACATATATAATCCTTTAATATTATCATAATATAGTTACCAAAAATAACAAGTCAACTCGAAAAAACCAAAACAACCCCTACAGGCATATTGCAACCTACATCGAAACGATCATAAGACTCAAACCCAGACACTTCATAAACCCACAGAGATGGTCAGGAGAAATTACATTTCATATACTACAGATGCTGTACTAAAAAGACACATGTATGCCAATAAGAACAGGTGTAACCGCCATAACTGAAAGTATTATATAAAAGAAACAATACAATAAATATCACAGCCTCAAAAAACATAAGACAGGAGAATGAACCAAAAGAGAAATTTCAAAAGTCTAAACTGAACAGAAAATTAGGTAAATATTGACGTATACACATGAGAGTACAATTAAGTATAAATATATATTTAAAAAAATACACTACCTAGCGTAAAAAAAAAAACGCATTCAGAAAGATCAGACATCGCTTCCCCAACACAAAATGTTCGATGGTAATAGTCACAATCCCTAATAACATACATGTGAAATAGAAAGAGTTAAAGACACAGACTTTAAAAAGAGAATCACTCGTTAAAGACGTGTAAAAGTTAAAGGACTAAGCTAAATGAATATAATGAAGCGTGCGACAAAACACGTTTCCTATACTAAATGTCACATCCCAAATAAATTAAATTCATTATTTAAAAGAAAAAGGTTATTTTTTTGTTCACCTAACCGAAATCTAAGTTTAAAAACCCATATAGAAGAGAGATTCCGCATTATAATTAAGTATATTGAAAGGAATTGCGAACTCTTGTTCGCACAAATCATTTTAATTATGTATGTTCGCACACAAGTTGAGAAAAAATGGATTAGTGTAAGAAATTTGATGTTTGCTCAAGTGCTATGTAGTGACAAGAAACGATAAATACGGAATTATGTATATTTAGATACCAACCATACAATTATAACAATTTAAATACGAAACATATAAAAAAATCCTCGGGTATGTCGTATATCTAGAACCATACTGTCACCACTAGTTGCCTGTACACATAATGAAGTAATAATAATAATAAAACATCCAGTGGTTACAAACATAAATATTACAAAAATATGCACTTAACAATGACTTAGGTTATCCAGAAGCATATAGATATAAATATACAATTAAAAAGCAAACCAAATTACCAATAAAATTGAATCACTTCAAAAAAGTAAACAAAGTTCAGACATTTCAAACACAGAAAGGTGAAAAAAAAAACGCAAATAGATCAGTAAGATGAAGCTTCAAAGACCAATTCCCTCGCGGATGAAGGATGATAATCATTGCAGTAGCACACATTGTCCCACATATGTATCGAAACACAAGGTTAGATCGTAACACACACACACACACACACACATACACACGACTTCCAGGATGTTTCCACCATCATGTTTGGAACCTTTATACTTATTTTAAATCTAAATTTACATTGATTAACAACGAGAACTGTAATATATAAACAACAGCACCGATAGTAGCTAAACACAACACACTTAATAGAATATTCTCCATCACTTTCACAAACCCATATAAAGACCTTAAACTCTGCCGGCCACCGCAGCCCAGCACGAGTTGCCAGACGTGTCCTTCACAGACAGAAGGGGTTGCCATTGCGCAACCAATATGTAATTATTGTAAAAGACGCATCTAAAAAAAAATCAAACATGTACGTTAAACCAGGCTAGCAATCTCATAGTTTAAGTGAAAACAGGCCGGAAGACAACATAGTAACATAACATTAGCTATTCCTAAACCTTAAATACATACAATGTAAGAAATCGCACTAGCCAACTTAACACTCATATTCCACAAAACATAAGTTCACCGAGATACAATGACACACGAATATATGCATGAATGATAGATAAATACTATACAAGACACAAAGTACAAAACATATTTATCCAAGTACCCTTTCAATACTAACCCAATGAAGCAGAAAATTCCATTACATACCAAGCATTGTATATGAAAGTAAGCACATATCACAATTCAACTAGAAAAAATAAATATAAAAAAAAGCTAGCGAACACACAGACAAATATTCATCATAGCACCATTGGGTGGAAAGAAGATAGTACCATCAATTTCATCTCTACAGCCACATGCATTAAGAAAAAAAAATATATATATATATATTTATTAACCTCACAGGAATCTTTTAGTGTATAATCGTTGTGTAGCAAAATTAGGAGGGAAAAATTACAATGTATTTATAAAATAAATCTAATTACAACTATTAAAAAGTATGTGAGCTAACTCACAATTGTAAAACCATTAATGAAAAACCTACAAAACCTCTCTCTTCATATCTCTCCCTCTTTCTCTCTCTCTTTCTCTCTCTCTCTTTCTCTCTCTCTCTCTTTATCTCTCTTATTCGCTCTATATACTGGTTGCGAAATTCCACGATTGATACAATTAACTTAGAGATAACCCCCACACCGATGCATTGTAACGTCAACTACGTTCCGCTTTTGAGAGGGAAACGAGAGCAACTCGAGAACACTCGCAGGCTCACAGCAACGTCCGCCACATTTACACACAGAACTAACCACTCGTACCCACCGGATGGGATACGAACCCCGAGCAAAAGGCAAATACCTCCGCTTAAACACAATAACAAGTGATCTAAATATAGAACGATAGTGCCAACGTGGAAGCAATACGCTCTTCAATTCTGTGTGTTAACTCTGGAAAATCATTACGTAGCGGCGGCAATATTTTACAACATCTTTTATAAAGAACCCTAAAGGAAAAAAATCTCAAAGTAAACGATGAAAACAAAAAAAAAAAAACGTAGTATTTGTCGGTCGATGGTAGTGAAATAATGTGAGATAAACCATTAAAATAATGTTAAATAAATATATTAATATTTACTATAAAATAAATCCACGTATAACCATAAGTTTTTGATAATAAATCAACAAATCAACATAGATTTAAATTAATTAAAAAGTTTTAATAATAAATTCTTAAATAAATTTATTTCCTTTAACAAATTAACATATAGGTTTCAATTAATTAAAAAAAATAGTTTAATGCGAATTTCACCAACGTTTCGGTCGACATTGCAGTCGCCATCATCAGGAAGCAATTATCTACAAAGTAGTTCTAATAATAAATTCTTAAAACAAATTTATTTCCTTTAAAAAATTAACATATAGGGTTCAATTAATTAAAAAAAATAGTTTAATAATAAATTTTAAAATCTATTCATTTTTATTATAAAAGGACTCTGCTTTTAACCATTAGTTTTTGATAATTTTCAACAAATAAACATAAATGTATAGATAACCATAAATTTAATTATTAAAAAAATTAATTCATAACAATATTCTTAAAAAAATTTTTGCGGCCGCAAAAATTTTTTTAAGAATATTGTTATGAATTAATTTTTTTAATAATTAAATTTATGGTTATCTATACATTTATGTTTATTTGTTGAAAATTATCAAAAACTAATGGTTAAAAGCAGAGTCCTTTTATAATAAAAATGAATAGATTTTAAAATTTATTATTAAACTATTTTTTTTAATTAATTGAACCCTATATGTTAATTTTTTAAAGGAAATAAATTTGTTTTAAGAATTTATTATTACAACTACTTTGTAGATAATTGCTTCCTGATGATGGCGACTGCAATGTCGACCGAAACGTTGGTGAAATTCGCATTAAACTATTTTTTTTAATTAATTGAAACCTATATGTTAATTTGCTAAAGGAAATAAATTTATTTAAGAATTTATTATTAAAACTTTTTAATTAATTTAAATCTATGTTGATTTGTTGATTTATTATCAAAAACTTATGGTTATACGTGGATTTATTTTATAGTAAATATTAATATATTTATTTAACATTATTTTAATGGTTTATCTCACATTATTTCACTACCATCGACCGACAAATACTACGTTTTTTTTTTTTTTTTGTTTTCATCGTTTACTTTGAGATTTTTTTCCTTTAGGGTTCTTTATAAAAGATGTTGTAAAATATTGCCGCCGCTACGTAATGATTTTCCAGAGTTAACACACAGAATTGAAGAGCGTATTGCTTCCACGTTGGCACTATCGTTCTATATTTAGATCACTTGTTATTGTGTTTAAGCGGAGGTATTTGCCTTTTGCTCGGGGTTCGTATCCCATCCGGTGGGTACGAGTGGTTAGTTCTGTGTGTAAATGTGGCGGACGTTGCTGTGAGCCTGCGAGTGTTCTCGAGTTGCTCTCGTTTCCCTCTCAAAAGCGGAATGTAGTTGACGTTACAATGCATCGGTGTGGGGGTTATCTCTAAGTTAATTGTATCAATCGTGGAATTTCGCAACCAGTATATAGAGCGAATAAGAGAGATAAAGAGAGAGAGAGAGAAAGAGAGAGAGAAAGAGAGAGAGAAAGAGGGAGAGATATGAAGAGAGAGGTTTTGTAGGTTTTTCATTAATGGTTTTACAATTGTGAGTTAGCTCACATACTTTTTAATAGTTGTAATTAGATTTATTTTATAAATACATTGTAATTTTACCCTACTAATTTTGCTACACAACGATTATACACTAAAAGATTCCTGTGAGGTTAATAAATATATATATATATATATATATTTTTTTTTCTTAATGCATGTGGCTGTAGAGATGAAATTGATGGTACTATCTTCTTTCCACCCAATGGTGCTATGATGAATATTTGTCTGTGTGTTCGCTAGCTTTTTTTTATATTTATTTTTTTTAGTTGAATTGTGATATGTGCTTACTTTCATATACAATGCTTGGTATGTAATGGAATTTTCTGCTTCATTGGGTTAGTATTGAAAGGGTACTTGGATAAATATGTTTTGTACTTTGTGTCTTGTATAGTATTTATCTATCATTCATGCATATATTCGTGTGTCATTGTATCTCGGTGAACTTATGTTTTGTGGAATATGAGTGTTAAGTTGGCTAGTGCGATTTCTTACATTGTATGTATTTAAGGTTTAGGAATAGCTAATGTTATGTTACTATGTTGTCTTCCGGCCTGTTTTCACTTAAACTATGAGATTGCTAGCCTGGTTTAACGTACATGTTTGATTTTTTTTTAGATGCGTCTTTTACAATAATTACATATTGGTTGCGCAATGGCAACCCCTTCTGTCTGTGAAGGAAACGTCTGGCAACTCGAGCTGGGCTGCGGTGGCCGGCAGAGTTTAAGGTCTTTATATGGGTTTGTGAAAGTGATGGAGAATATTCTATTAAGTGTGTTGTGTTTAGCTACTATCGGTGCTGTTGTTTATATATTACAGTTCTCGTTGTTAATCAATGTAAATTTAGATTTAAAATAAGTATAAAGGTTCCAAACATGATGGTGGAAACATCCTGGAAGTCGTGTGTGTGTGTGTGTGTGTGTGTGTGTGTTACGATCTAACCTTGTGTTTCGATACATATGTGGGACAATGTGTGCTACTGCAATGATTATCATCCTTCATCCGCGAGGGAATTGGTCTTTGAAGCTTCATCTTACTGATCTATTTGCGTTTTTTTTTCACCTTTCTGTGTTTGAAATGTCTGAACTTTGTTTACTTTTTTGAAGTGATTCAATTTTATTGGTAATTTGGTTTGCTTTTTAATTGTATATTTATATCTATATGCTTCTGGATAACCTAAGTCATTGTTAAGTGCATATTTTTGTAATATTTATGTTTGTAACCACTGGATGTTTTATTATTATTATTACTTCATTATGTGTACAGGCAACTAGTGGTGACAGTATGGTTCTAGATATACGACATACCCGAGGATTTTTTTATATGTTTCGTATTTAAATTGTTATAATTGTATGGTTGGTATCTAAATATACATAATTCCGTATTTATCGTTTCTTGTCACTACATAGCACTTGAGCAAACATCAAATTTCTTACACTAATCCATTTTTTCTCAACTTGTGTGCGAACATACATAATTAAAATGATTTGTGCGAACAAGAGTTCGCAATTCCTTTCAATATACTTAATTATAATGCGGAATCTCTCTTCTATATGGGTTTTTAAACTTAGATTTCGGTTAGGTGAACAAAAAATTAACCTTTTTCTTTTAAATAATGAATTTAATTTATTTGGGATGTGACATTTAGTATAGGAAACGTGTTTTGTCGCACGCTTCATTATATTCATTTAGCTTAGTCCTTTAACTTTTACACGTCTTTAACGAGTGATTCTCTTTTTAAAGTCTGTGTCTTTAACTCTTTCTATTTCACATGTATGTTATTAGGGATTGTGACTATTACCATCGAACATTTTGTGTTGGGGAAGCGATGTCTGATCTTTCTGAATGCGTTTTTTTTTTTTTACGCTAGGTAGTGTATTTTTTTAAATATATATCTATACTTAATTGTACTCTCATGTGTATACGTCAATATTTACCTAATTTTCTGTTCAGTTTAGACTTTTGAAATTTCTCTTTTGGTTCATTCTCCTGTCTTATGTTTTTTGAGGCTGTGATATTTATTGTATTGTTTCTTTTATATAATACTTTCAGTTATGGCGGTTACACCTGTTCTTATTGGCATACATGTGTCTTTTTAGTACAGCATCTGTAGTATATGAAATGTAATTTCTCCTGACCATCTCTGTGGGTTTATGAAGTGTCTGGGTTTGAGTCTTATGATCGTTTCGATGTAGGTTGCAATATGCCTGTAGGGGTTGTTTTGGTTTTTTCGAGTTGACTTGTTATTTTTGGTAACTATATTATGATAATATTAAAGGATT
Source organism: Bacillus rossius redtenbacheri (assembly GCF_032445375.1). Classification (NCBI taxonomy): domain Eukaryota; kingdom Metazoa; phylum Arthropoda; class Insecta; order Phasmatodea; family Bacillidae; genus Bacillus; species Bacillus rossius. The sequence continues at coordinate 43,427,216 of NC_086337.1, read as the reverse complement.
ATATATGTGATGGTAGAATTTCAAGGAACGTTTATGATGAGAATTATACAGTTTTGTTTGTGTACACGCTTCAGTTACTTCAATACTTATTATTAGTATTATCCTGACACTATGTTTATTTTAATGTAAAGATATTTTATGTCTGGCAATACATGGATTAGCACTAGTAGGTAGTATATAGTTGGTGGGCAATGAGTATTCGTACACCACATTTAATTATTATTTCCTTCTTTACTCCTTGTCACTTGAAAGTCGTTGTCGGGCTTCGTCGTTCACGTTACTTAGTTTAAAGGCATGGGTGGTGTAATTTATAGTTTGCAAGGCATCCTTGTTGTTTTAGATATTTTGATATATTATTTTTTTCTTGTTGGAGGCTTGTTTTCGGGGGCGGCTGCGTGTGTGTTATTACCGTCTGCCCTCCGGCAAGTGAAAGTTACTTACTGGTGACCTCACGAGGTTCGCCGAGGCGACTGTGGCGGTCTCTTGGGGAAGGCAGATATAATTTTTGTGTTTCCTGGACTATCGCCGAAGTGGTGTTTGAGACATGGAATTGCTATGTCTGTTATTCTGCAAACGATTTTGGCTAAGTGGTTATTAATATGAATATCATCGTGTGTTCTTTCACAAACATTACTGGTGTGTTCTATTCTGGTTTCGTCGGAATGGGATTATAGTGCTTCTTATGCTTAATGGAATGTATAGTAGTAGAATATATATTCTTACCTGAACCAGTAACCTTTTATTTTACGTTTTGTTATTAACGCCAGAGCTTCCTATGCTTATTGGGTGTATTTATATAGGTTATTTTTTTATTTACCCCGATATATCCTTAATTATTATTTACTAGTATGAAGTCTATAGTTGGTCTCTGTTTATTCATCTACCATATATAGAGATTGTTTTTTATCTAGCCTTGATGGAAAGTGAACAATAATCTTATAAGCATTTACAACATGACTCATATAATATTCTTTCACTCCATATTTAGAACACCACACACTATGTCATGAGCGAAAGGGAAGGATGGATAACACTTAATATTTTTTGTATGATTATTTAATAATGATGGTATGACTATTTCAAATTAGTTAGCGGTATATTGGGGTCTTTATACTTGCAATGTTACATCGTTTATTAGAATAACATGCTAAGTTTACTTATATGAAGGATAAATTACTCAGAGCTGATGATAAGCATTTGTATTACACAGACCGTTCAAACGACTTATGTTTATATTCCTACAAAGTTTGACTGTATAAACATTAACATATTTAGTTTAGGGCATAACACGTTTTACTTACATATATATTATTTAATAGCTATACATACACTTTATTACTATATTTAATAACGTCTTGTGGCTATATCGCTTTGTACTTCCTATTTATTGCCTACACAAATACTATAACCGATTTTATTTATTAATGAATGTATACTAGCTGGGCTAGCACTAAAGACTCGTATGTGCGTCTTTTTAACAAATGGGAATAGCATGTTTTGTCTCTGGTGTTGTGCCGTTCGTTCGCGAGGCCTTATGTGGGTTGTAGTGTATTTTTCGGTTGCTTAATAACATATTTTGATTATGTAGGTATTTATGGTTATTGATATTTATTTGTGTTGTCATTTATCGGGCCGTGTCATTTGGTGTGTTGGAGAGTGTGGTATTTGTTCTCGTAGATATGTTTTGGTTTATTGTGATTTAATTATGGGTTGTGTTTAGCCTAGTGGTATTTGGGGGTCCGTCCTTATTTATTTCCTCAATGTGTAACTGAATTAGTATTTTTATTACCTTTCTTGCTTTTGCTGTCGATTGTTTTAAATTGTTTTTCTCGCGGTTCCGCGTTTTTATTTTTTCCTATTTACGTATAAAGATGTCTTTTTACTCTTTGCATCATGGTGTCTCATTAAGCGAGTATTATTTCGTGGGAGTTTACACTGCATTGCGCTGTATTGCGTTTGTGAGTGTATTTTGATTGTTTCTGTTATGTTTTAAATGTTTTTTTTTTTTTGTTATTTATGGTGATTTTTTTGTCACATGCATTCGGCGGTTTCATGTATCTCTGGGCTGTACGTTTTTTTAATTGTGTTCCACGCTTAGGCGTGTTCCGTGAAATCTGCTGCAAACTACTATAGCACACAGCGGGCCAGGGTCGACAAACAAAACTTTCACATTCTCGGTGGCTTTCGTCGCATCGGAAATTTGAAAACAGTTTGAGGAGTGCGTCTACGGATTACAGACGTGCGCTCCCGCTTTGTAATATATTTTATAAATTTACTTATCGTTATTCGCTGTCGGTTGTCTACACGGCGTACATAGGTGTTACTATTTTTAATATCTCTTTTCGTCTGCGTTTTTATTTTTAATTACACGTCGCCGTGTTGGAGTGGGTGCATTCCGGTGAGTTTTTCCTTTATGTATGCTTATTTGCGGTGCGCTAAAAGGCTTACAGCTCCCCTACACGGTCGTTTGTTCAACGTTTATTTATATTTATTTGTTACAAGTCGCCGGGGTGGGCGGGATGCGTTCCGGTGAGTTTTTTTTTATGTGTGCTTATTTGCTATTTTTTTATTACCTCGGTAACATACGTAATTTGTTTCTGACGATCGTGCCGCAGCTAATTACTGAACGCTACGTGTTGACTGTAGGGGTCCTAACTATGCTTATTCATGCTATCGCTATGGCATATGTTATCTGGTCCAGTACTATTAAATGGTGATCTACGGTTTTTTTAACTATGCTTATTTTTATGTATTTACAATATTATAAATTTTAACTATGCTTATTACTTCAAGCATATTTTACGTTACGTTTCTCGCTCTCCTCTGTGACATTAAAGGTGTCGGTGTGTATATGTGGCACTCCATTTAGTCTTAGCCAGTATGGCGGGGGTTTTTAAGCATGGCTGCAAATGTTTTAGGCATAGCTAGTATGGTTGGGGTTTCTTTTAGGCATACTTGTGGGGGTGGGTGTTTTAAGCATACTAGGAGTGGGGGTGGCACCTATAGTTTATTTTTTTTATTACCTCGGTTACATACGTAATTTGTTTCTGACGATATTGCCGCAGCTACATTTTATTTTTTCATTACTGAACGCTACGTGTTAACTGCAGGGGTCCCTTAATACATTCCTGGTCGCACGAGCGGGGCTCTCAGCACGGCGTTTTTAATGCTTAACACATTGGCCGAGAGCCGATTACTACACATTGTTTGTATAATATTTATTTTTTACTTGACGTACAATAATAGTAACTATGCTTATTACTTAACTTTCTTTACATACTTTTAAGTTTTACCTATGCTTATAACACTAAACCATATTCGTGAGCGGGCCGCTCCCGCTTTGTAATATATTTTATAAGTTTACTTATCGTTAAATGCTGTCGGTTGTCTACACGGCGTACATAGGTGTTACTATTTTTTAGTATATCTTTTCGTCTGCGTTTTTATTTGTTACATATCGCCGGGGTGGGCGGGATGCGTTCCGGTGAGTTTTTATTTTATGTATGCTTATTTGCTATTTTTTTATTACCTCGGTAACATATGTCAATCGTGCCGCAGCTAATTACTTAACGCTACGTGTTAACTGCAGGGGTCCTAACTTTGCTATCCTAATATTATATAATTTAATTATGCTTATTACTTAAAGCATTTTTTTAAAGACATTATTATGCTTATAATATGATGTGTGGGGTTATAATTGCGCAGTGTAAGAGTGACGCTCCAGCGGACAACATCTCGCTCTCTCTGCGCGGGATTTTTGAGGTTATGTTTCTTTAGTCATAGCTGGTATGGCGGGGCTTTTAAGCATACTGGTGGTGGGAGTGGGGTAGACATAGTTAGTATGGTGCCTTTTTTGAGGTTATGTTTCTTTAGTCATAGCTAGTATGGTGGTGTTTGTTTTAAGCATACTGGTGGTGGTGGGGGTGGGGTAGACATAGCTAGTATGGCGCTTTTTTTGAGGTTATGTTTCTTTAGTCATAGCTATTATGGTGGTGTTTGTTTTAAACATACGCTAGGTGGTGGGGTTGCGGTATTTGCTTTTCGATATTTAAACATGGCGGGTTATTTTCGAAATTTAATTATGCCTATTGGAAATTTAAATTTGGCGGTTTGGGCATAGATAGTATGGCGGGGGTTTCTTTTAGGCATACTTGGGGTGGGGGTTTATAGACATTGTTTTTTTTCAATTTATTTCTTTTCGAAATTTAAATATGACTGTTTAGGTATAGCTAGTATGGCGGGGGTTTTAAGCATACATCATGGTGCCTTTATTATGCTTATAATATGATGTGGGGATTATAATTGCGCAGTTTACGAGTGACGCTCCAGCGGACAACATCTCGCTCTCTCTGCGCGGGATTTTTGAGGTTATGTTTCTTTAGTCATAGCTGGTATGGCGGGGCTTTTACGCATACTGGTGGTGGGAGTGGGGTAGACATAGTTAGTATGGTGCCATTTTTGAGGTTATGTTGCTACGGGTATTTAGTCATAGCTAGTATGGTGGTGTTTGTTTTAAGCATACTGGTGGTGGTGGGGGTGGGGTAGACATAGCTAGTATGGCGCTTTTTTGAGGTTATGTTTCTTTAGTCATAGCTAGTATGGCGGCTTTAAGCATACTGCAACATGGCGTCAATTGTTTTAAGCATACAACATGGCGGCGGTTGTGGAGTGGTGGGGTCTTTAAGCATATTTTTTTTAAGACATGGTGGGTGCTTTTCGCATTTTAGGCATAGCTAGTATTGCTTTTAAAGAAATTGCTTCTTTTAGGCATAGCTTCTTTAAAGCATATGTTCATTATTTAATTCTCCATACTTCATATGGTCCCGTGGTCTAGTGGTCAAGGCGCACGCCTCACGACGTTGGTGCGTCCCCGGGATCGAATCCACCCAGTGCCCAGGTTTTTTTGTATACAATTCCCGCCTTCGGAGCGACGGTGGCGCGCTCCGGTAACTAAAGGCTGAACTAAGATGGCGACCTACCGGCGCGCCCTGGTAACCAATGTCAACAACAATGGCGGCGCCCAGTGGCGGCGACGGTGGCGCGCCCTGGTAGCCAATGTCAACAACAATGGCGGCGCCCAGTGGCGGCGACGGTGGCGCGCCCTGGTAGCCAATGTCAACAACAATGGCGGCGCCCACGTGACAAGATGGCGGCGCCCATGGGGGTACTGGGGCCGGTGTTTACATTTCAATGTTTACACTGTCCCAGTACTCCTTACCTCCCCCTACTGATAATGTCAAGCAACGTTTACTATTTAGGCAGCTAATTATAGGAACGGGAGCAATAAGTAAATGTGCGATTCGCGTCTAGAAATATTGGTATGTGCTTGAAAAGTGAATATTTGATTTATCAGTATATTTGTCACGCTCGGCATTATTTTAAAGAATTATAGGTACATTAAATTTCGTACCCGATTTTCGTATGAAAAGTTTATTTAACCTTGAACAAAATGAGAACACATACATTGGCTCGTTACAGAGGTTAGACGTTTACACATCATTGTCGAGGTCTGAAAGACTTTTTCACATTATTTTTTTTATTCAGTAAACAGTAAATTCCTTTCTCTGCTTCATAAAAGAAACATTACTGACCGCGCGTTTTAATTTCATGCATAATTTCGTGTCGGAAAGAAGCAACTGCACACATTTGATGTGTGAACCAAACATTAACAAAGTAGAGGGAAAATAGCTACCGCGCAGCCGTTTTAAGTACGGTTTCAGAACATTGGGTGATAAAATTTTCAAGTTATATCAACACGCAAGCATAAAGGTTTACCGGCATAAAATATTCACGAAGCAAATATGAACGGATAAATAATGAAGCGCGTGTGATGTAACACGGATCGTCATTTAAGCCGTGTACACTGCCACTCCGTTTTTTTTTTTTTTTTTTCGTGGGCGTCCGCTTTTATTAATACCTCCGGCGTTGATCCAGGCGAAACGTATTTGATTCCCAATACGGACGTGTGTTTTCAAAGCTACTCGTTGCACGGCTAAACACTTCATAAACCACAAACCATATCACGTATCATACATACCCTCTGGCGAACTTCAAATACCAATCTGGTGGATTTTAACGAAGGCCTATAAACACAGGGGTCAACAAAATATCTGTCGAGTACGAGACTTGTTGCATGATACAGGCGATTTTTAAAGTAATTTATTCAGTGGTTTCGGGTAGAGTGTGTCACTACAGAGAGTGAGTCATAAATTCACCGAGAAACTTTGGGTGAATGACCATTACGAAAATAATAAGTTAAGAACATATAAGTACTAAGGCTGATATATATCATTGCAGTTGCAGTTGGAGCTGTACTATTTTATTATTATAAAAAAAGTGGAGATATTATTTACGATGGAATACTAAGCGGCTGTATAATGCAAACCTTGAGCTGTCGTAAAATGATTTCTTTGATCTAAGTGAGATTAATAACAAGTAACAAAATGTATGGAAAGTGACGTTACACTCTCTATTTCTCCACCCCCCCCCCCTCCCCCCGAACACCCCTCACCGATCGCCACACTACTGACCGTTGTCCTTTACGTTATAAGTTATGTTCGGGTCTCGACTTGCCCTTTCAGCTGTAAAAAGTTTTCACTTCGATAATGCATTTATTAATGAATAAGACTTGTAAGAGGTTTTTATTTGATAATGATGTAGATATTTTCTAGGTTAATTAAATTTTTTTGTACAATGGTCCAGAACAGGTATTTATATACTACTAACTTTAGAAAATGCTTTGTGAAAGTTCACACTTTTTTTTTCCGACGGTGTTATTTATTGTTTTTTCACGCCCCAAACCTTGGGGAGGGTGAATTATCAGAAATAATACACTACGTGACGGGTACAGAGCTGTTCTCTTCGGCGTGCGTGCGTGTGCGCGTGCGTGGGAGAAGAAAAGACATGACAGTTCACCGTGATGAATGGCCCTTTAACGTAACAAGTTTCGCACGTACACTTGCGTCCGAAAACATTTCTCTTTGGCCCCTTTCAGACGAGTTTTTTTTTTTTTTTGGTTTTGATTCAACTCGGTTGCCCGGTTGACTCTCAAACATTTGACTGCCGTGTGAAGGCTGGTTTCACACCGGGAAACTTGTGGAATTAACCAACCTGTCTCCCCGGCGCACATAGTGGTATTTCAACGATCCAAGTGGCCAAAAGTCCAGCTATCAAAACATTACACATTTCTACGATAATGACTACCTGAAGTGCAGGACACTTCCGAGAACTAAACCCAGCCATTCCCGCTCCCCGCTCACGCTTTACGCACCGTTACCGTCAGTCGGAATCTGATCGTATTGCTTCGTGTACGTTTTCTGTTCTCAGAGCTCTTACAAAAGCTACACTTCAAAAGTGAAATTTAATGTTTTTAAGTTGATCATTGGTGGGAAAAATCATGGATTCTCAAACAACAGGTTAGTAACTTATGATATATATTTTAATTTATATAATTTATTTCTTTAGGAGTTCATTTTTAAGCTCTAAAAGTAGACCCTTCCCTAGACTAATTTTTTTTTCATAAAAATATATTGTATAAGTACTTTTTTCATACTATCGGGATAGATCAGGCTAAGATTTTGTTTGCAATTCATTGTTCAATGTATTTTCTTTTAATAAACCAAGGATTTGGCCCCGGATAAGCCCGGATAAACAGAAATTTAGTGTTTTGAAAATTGTTCAGTAAATTGTATGAAAATAGTCTCCTTCATTTTTTGGCTTTAAATGAGGTGTTTATTTGTTTTAGGTTTTATGGGTACATCGAAAATGAGGATCGTAACTAGTAAATACTTGTTTGACCGCATGAACAGTGAAAATTTACCTAATTTAGGTGCAAAACTTAATTTTTTTTAAAAAATAAACTCTTATCTTATGAAGGCTATAGCAATGACCAAATTGAAACTTTAAAAAGAAATTTTGCACATTTAAAATCATAAATAAAGAAAAGATTGACTAAAGCTCATAAAAAAGAAGATATTTTTCTTAAATACAATCACTCTTGGCTATAACGGACCTTTGCGATTCCCATTGCCGACAGTCCGGGAAGTCGGCCAGGCCAGGTCGACCGAGTAAATCTTTTGGGGAGCTGAGCGAGAGAAGCAAAAGAAGAAAAACTGAGTATCTTCGCTCTAACTTTGACGAGGACATCATAGTGCATGCTGCTGAAGTAGAGTTAAGAAAAACTGGAAAGCGAGACGCTTCGAATGTACTCAAGGAAGTCATCCGTTCGCCAACTCGCGCAACAAAGTACAAAAAGGCATACCATCGCACAAAGTCATCAAAAGATAAAAATAGCCCTTTGACCATCCAGGAAGTGAATCAAATGTTCATCGATGCAATATGATATTATAAGAAGCACAAATAAGAAAGGAATAAGAGGAAGATAAATTCTTACCAACCTGAAACCCTAGAAATGCTGTTGCCTGCCGATCTAAAACCAAAGTGTTCTTCAGTAAGTGACTAAGATAACTTGTTTTTGGTTAATAGTGTTTGATGATTATTATTATTTTTTGTATTAAGTATTACCTAGGGCTTATATTAACTGTATATTTTTATAATTTGTTTCTCATCCACCTACTTTGTGACTGCAGAACATGTTCATCTATCTATTATACATAGGGCCAAAACCACATTATATAGTGATTAAAAAATAATAAAAATAATATAATATATATTATATATATATAATAAAAATAATATATATAATATAAAAAATGAGACAACACCTTCTTACTATGTTGAAGATCAAAATAGTCCTGGAAATTGCATTTACTATCTTTCTTCAGAAAATTATTAAATCTAGGATTCCGTTGTACACAACAGTAAAAGAAGTCATGATTGCAACGGTACTTGACCCACGCTTCAAAAATATTTTGTTGCAAGATAATGATAAACCAATTTTCATTTATTATTTATTTATTATTTTTATTATAAATAAATTATGGTTCTATTTAGTTTATTTATTTATTATTTAATATATGTATATATTTTTTCATTTTTTTATTTATTTTATCTAAATATTACTTTAATCTTTTTATATGTGCATAAATTTGTTTAAGTGATCAATTGGCTTATATACCCTAAATTGTTTTAATTAATTTTTATTTTTTTTTATTAAAACTTTGGTTTTGTATAAAAAATATTTTTTTAGTCATAGATACAATTGGTTTGACTTAGTAACATTTTTTAGAGTACATTAAAACAAAAAAATAATTTTGGCCGCGTAGATCGTTGAAATACCCGTATGTGCGGCGGCGAGAGATCAGCGCTATGTTATAACCCCAGGAAGCAGGGGCACTTCTCGCGCTTGCTCTCCTGCGAGAAGAGAAACAATAAAGGATTGGCATAGCATTTTCGGGCCACTTCCGTCCAAGCTACACTCCTTTCGATCTTACCGCTGTCTTCCTCACGCCTCGCGTCCCATATCGCGGGACTACCACGGATTCCTTCTATGAACTGCTCCACACTGAAACCGAGAGGTGGTACGCCCTCCATTAAGGGTCCCGCCTCGTCACTGGTGTAGGTATGTGTGTTATTGAGGACGGATGATAAGCGCGACGCTCAATGGTATTTCTAGCGCGGTAAAGCCTCTAAGCGCAAGGCTCTGAACTGGCGTGCAGTATTCTCGTAGTCACAGGATAAGTGTGAAATTTGAGAAGTGACTGTAACATTATACGGCTGAGAAATGAAGATAAAGGGGTAATGCAAGTCCCTTAAGTGATTTCAAGAATCTTTACTGGTTTTATTACGCCTAAAAATTACCTGAAAACACGCGTTTTAGCCATTTTAACTCTTCTAAAAACACAGTTTAAAAAATTAATCCGGAATCAAAAGTACTTTTCGGCCCTCAGCTAACTCTTAAATGCTTTTCGTAAGCAGACCCCACTGGGATATCTCGAGTAGTTTTGAAATTGCGTTGTTTTTCCTGAAGCTCTGCACACCGTATGTGTGCCCGGGTTAGGCGGGGGCCTTAAGCCCTCGGTGGACTCAACCAGGCGACTGGATGCCGAGTGGTGTCTCGTGCTGGGTCCAGTGGTGGGGGTGAGCACGTGAGAGGCATGGGCGCCTATTGGCTGCCCGCCAGAGCTGACGAGTTGACTGCGAGTGAAGGCAGTCCTCCTACATCGCCACACTCCTCGACACCCAACCGTCCAACTGGTTGCCTAAAATGGTTCCTACTTCATCCCGTTCACTGGGTTCTTTCCTCTGATGAAGTGAAAATTACCTCCGGCGCCGTGGGAACGTAAACGGAAAATAACAAGCACTCGTGACCCGCCAACGTCACTTTGCAAAAAAAAATTGGTTGTCTGTAAAGTCGGTTTACGGACGATAGTTTAACGTGACAACGTCATAACAAAACATTGATGAAATGATTGCATACTTTATGAATAAAATTGAATCATTTTTATTGAATTATCACTATTTTGTATTGATACAAAGAAGGACTAAAAACATAATCTACAATTTAATAGATAAATTTACTTTTATTTGCACTCATTAATTCAAATATGTTTATTACTTTAACGAAGAGATTATTTTAACTATAACTTTTATACATGTTTGCTATTTAACTTCTTCCAATCTGTGTTATTCTGTTAAGGATAGGACGATGATATGAAAAGTAGGAAACGAATGGGAGTGTTTCAAGTTTAATGTGCCTCGAAAAAGCCAAATCGATGGTTGTTCCAATCGAGTGGAAGAGAGATAGATGCGGCGCAAGCGTACAATGAGCTTAACGGGACACATCGTAACGGGACAATGTGCGTTACGGGACACTTTTTTGCGTGCAGCCGGCGTTCATCGATTTATTAGACGTTGTCACGTCAAAAAATAAAATACAATTAATTTTACGGGAGTATCATGAGGGGATAAGTTTTTGAAGCTCCATAGCGGCATGTTCTAATAACGGTTCTTTAATCAGGCGACAATCGTTACGTTTATTCACGCATGTGAATTTAAAAACAAAAAAAAACTACGCGCTTACGTAGAAGGGCAAGCATACCACTGCGCTCACGACCTGTGCGTAATCGGTTTGCAATTTAAATCTCACTCTTAATTTCAGCATCCGACATTATGTTGATAATGTTAGTAAATAACTGTGTTAACTACCGACTATGTTAATTATTTCTGGATGTGAACCACAAAATTACTTTCTGCACCCGCCGCTAGAATTCACTGCATGAATCGTAACATTGCTTGCCACCATCAGACACAGACAGCAATAAGCAGCACGATATAACCAGAAATGTTACACTATTAGAAACGGCTTCGATAAAACTCATGATTCGGACCTGATTTTCGACCAGGAATCTTGTTAAAATTCACTAAAATTTTCATACACATTTACGCACGTTTGGAAGTTATAATTCTATTGAATTACTAAAATATTAAACTGAAAAATTTTAAAGCACATAATACTAAGTAGGCTATATATGATTGTATTTTTTTTTTTCGCTTTAACGACAGAAACAAGTTTGTAAAAAAAACCACCTACAAACAAACCATAACGTTATTGAGCTGATTCAACATTATTATTATATAATTTTATATTATAATGTAAAAAGTAAAAAAAAAAATCCAATTACGAGATACAAACCCCGTCCCTCGAGGTTAAAAAGAGCGCTCTCTACAGCTGTGCTACCGCGGCCGTTGACATATTGCAAGGAGAATATGTATTATAATCATTATAATGCCAGTTTTCTTGGGTATTTTAAAACTTTAGATTACTTTTTACTGTGACCATTTCAGTTTACCAAATAAATGTCAAGGTAATTTCACTACCATAAAGTTTTATTTGGCACACAAATACGTTTGGTATATCCTCTAATGTTTACGAATGTATGCGGGTTTTTGTTGCTACACGTGGATCCGCCATATTTGGTCACGTTTCCGTTCGTTGACATCCGTTTCATACTACAGACATTACTCCTACCAAATGCCGTATCCCGAGAGCTAAGATGAAATTTGCCTCGTCCGTGCATGGTGCGCGTGGTGCGAGGTAACGGAACGCTACCGTGCTCGCCCCGGAGGGGGACGCACCACAAAGCCGAAATACCACAACGCCGAACGTACAATAACGCCGAAAACCATAACGCCGAATGCAAAATTGACTACAACGCCGACAGCTAGAAAACTGCTGTGTACCACAACGCCGAATTACCACAACGCCGAAATACATTAACGCCGAAAAATGTCATTGCAGGACTGCCACAAAGGTTAGGTTAGGTTAGGTTAGGCTAGGTTAGGCTAGGCTAGGTTAGGCTAGCCTAGGTTAGGTTAGGTTGTGGTATTTCGGCGTTAAGATACATTTAAGAAACACACACAAATTCATTCTGTTGTTTTTCATTTTGCTCCTGTGCCCCCAACCCCCTCCCCGGCGGTACTGTATTTCGGCGTTGTAGTACACAGCAGTTTTCTAGCTGTCGGCGTTGCGGTCAATTTGGCATTCGGCGTTATGGTATTCGGCGTTATTGTACGTTCGGCGTTGTGGTAACGACCCGCCCCGGAGGCCCGCCAGGAACACACGCAAGCGGCGCTGGGCGTTACATAAACACAACCCGCGCGTTCACGCGGTGGCGAAGCGAAGCGCAGACGGAGCAGCTGCGAAAGCGGGAGGCGTGACGCAACCACCTGGTGGTGTGGGGCCAACACCTGCAGATGTAGACAAGGGGTTGTTGTCTTCGACCGTCCCGTCCGCACAACCACTTCCTTTTTTTTCCCCTTCGCAAAGCATCTCCCAAAAGCAGGGGTGTCAAAACTCGCTCGCTCCGCAGGCCAACACGTCATGCACGCAGCGGGCTTAGTCGTTTGTTAAGAGGTAGCAGCCTCAATTATTTCGCTTTTAATCATTCGTGTTCGTTAATTCATAATATAACCATATTTATTGTGTCATACAATGTTATTTTTTTCTACTAAACAAGTACTTATTTAATGTGTTTTTTTTTATGAACTTAGAACAATATGCTTATGTAGCATTCGTCTTCAAAATCTTTATTTTTAGTGATCATTCATTAAATTAATAAAAATTAAGTTTTTCCTCAACCATAGAAACTGGATATTTCAGAGTTTTGGGAAAACATGATTTTTATTTATTTATGAATTATGTACTAAAATACAGAGGTTAAAAAGAAAGGATTTCAGTACACGCGACGATTGACATAAAAATTTGCCTTTCAGTTCATCATTAAATAAGGACATGTTTAGTAGAAAACACCATTCATGAACAATCAAATATGGTTATATTATGAATTTATTTCAAATCAGTGCCAAAGTGCGAAATATTAGAAGCAAAATAATTTAGGGAACTACCCCTTAACTGGAAGGGATAAGAACCGAAAAAGGCCATCTTGGTTTCAACAGCATAAGTTAATAGAGACTGGCTAGTACAAATAGTATCAGGCATGAAGTTATTGGTTTTTAGTTATTAACTAATTTTTTGGGAATGAACTACAACCATTGAATATAAATATACGTTTTATTTATATTTAGTGCTACAACCGAAATAAAACTGTGAATAAACAATATGTTACAGTCTTTGTGAATCACTTAAAATATTATCACTCTGACTAAAGTAACAGAATTTTGATGTGTAGCATCTTATCTCCCGTTAAACGGCATTTGGTAGAAGTAATTCCGTGAATGGAACTGGACTCGCATGGAACGGAAATGTGTTATAAATACGGTGATGTCATCTGTGGCGGATGGCAGGAACCAAAGTTTACAAAGCCAAAGATAAGCTTTATAGCACTAACTGTTTAGTACATATTAACAAGATGGGTAGTATTTTAATAAAATTACATGTCAAAAATCTGGTCGAAAGCCAGATGTCTGGTACATATTTCTTAAAGTCTTTTTTCGCTTTTATCGGAACCTTTTCGCTCAGCAAATAGAATTGAATCGATAGTCGACGCAGCTGCTGCGGCAACTAACTCTAGCGGCGGGTGCAGAAACTGCGTGTGATGTATTTTAAAACACGGTTTTTGTATACTTATCACGCTCGGAATGTTTTTTTTAAGAATTCTACGTTAAACTGGTAGCATTCCTCAACTATCAAAACTGGTCCTTAGATGATCAGTCATGTTTGACTCAAATCGATTGACGCAACCTTTCTGATCAAAATGATTGGCCGTCTAAGGGCCTACTTTAAACCTTCACGGGACGGCGCAAGAGGAAGGGAGGACGCCGGCCTACGTGATTATCGATCCTGTCCGCGATGTCACTATCGATCCTATCCCGCGATACCGTAGTCGAATGTGCGGAGTGGTCAGGTCTGGCCTGGGGACTCGTTGGCGCTATCTGCCCGAAACACGGGTTTCCCCCCCCCCCCCCCCCCTTTTCCCTCCACCGCCCCTTTTTTTAACTTTCTGTGATCGCATCGCCCGAGGAAATTGGTTTCGGGATCGGATAAAAGGGGCCCGCGCCAGCCATTTTGCGTCTATACAAACATCTCAATCGTCGCTAAGTCCCGCGGCGCAATTCATTACCTAAATCGACGGAGAGGGGAGGAGAAGGTTAGCGTACCGCTCCTACGCGACGAGTTTCATAATAGTCAAAGTCGTCACCATCATTGAATGCGCTCATTTTCTGAAGCACGTCAACGTTACGGATAACAATTAATCCACGCAACGAATGTGAACGCAAGTTGGCAATTAACCCAAATAACGTGGCATGCAGAGCTGTGACAGCTTCCCACTGGAATTCGAACGCATTTTCCCGAAACATCATTCATTTATTTTCTCCCACAAAAAAAAATTGTTATGTGTGACATCGGTACAAGGCATTTGACAGGAGTTATTTCGTGAATGTAACGGAAGTCACGTGGAACGGAAATGTGTAACCACGGTGCTGCCATCTGTGGAAGATGGCGCGAGTCAAAGTTCGAAAACATACGGGGTAACTTAGCATTAACTGTTTAGTGAATTTTAACAAGATGGCAACGTTTTAATCAAATTACGTTTTGAAAATCAGGTCCAAGATCAGGGTTTAGTTGTTTTGTTTTTTTTAGTTTTTTTTTTGGAGTTGTTTTTTTATTGTGACATTCAGGCTCTTCATTGTGAAGCTGGTTAAGATGACATGGGCGTGCTAGGTAAACTTAAATAATAAGGCTTTAATAAATGTAGTCTGCCCAGAGTTGGAGCCTGTGTGCATCACTCTAATTTTGCTATGTACAGATATGGGGTAACCTGTACAAGTGGATCGTATGTAAAGTGGCTTAGAGTATTTATATCTCACTTAAGGCATTATGACATACTTGAGGGTAGGACAAGAAGTGAGAAATATTTTTTTTAGGTTTGTTCTCACGTTGTTCTGTTTTATTTAATCACATTCGTGAATGATGGCCAGTGTGACAAACAAGTTATTTAATTAACCATAATTACCAAGTATTTAATAAGTAAAACGGGGCGTTTACCCTTTTTGTAGAGATTCTGTTTAAAAAAAACCGTTAGTTGTAATGTGTATGTACACGTGTGTACTATGTACAGCTACACGTTGCTGCGCCAATTTCTTTAACTAGTAATTTATCACAACTCTGTATATAACCTCTAAGTTCCCACAAAGTGGCGTGACAAATATTAAGTTATATGAATTATGACGGCTACTGGGGCCCTCTAGTATATACGTGGAACGACATTTAACAGCTAGCAAAATACATACTTTATATATGGTCAGGATTAGATTCATACATATAAAATTACGGTAAATAAGTAGTTAGGCGGTATTTTTGCGGAAAAAAAAAGTTAAAAATCCGACAATACTTTTATTATATGCTCTTTAACTTCCTCTTTTCATTAAACCCGGCGGAGATAAATTCCAAATACTTTAGGAGATATCGAAATTTTTAATTTTCATAGTTGGGCGATATTTGTTAAAAAAAATTAAAATTCCGAAAATACTTTTATTTTATGCTCTTTAACTTCCTCTTTCCATTAAACCTGGCGGAGATAAGAAATTCCAAATACTTTGGAAGATATCGATTTTTTTAATTTCCATCACAATACATGTGCATTCATGCGGCGGCGTTTACCATTGTTTCTTGTTTACGAGTATTATATTTTTTTTTTGCGATGTAGGTGAATGACTACATCATTTTCTACAAATGCCAAACGAATTGTAACCTCCTCTAACTTACGTGAGTTTTTAACGTTTCAAATTTTAATGTTTTCTTTGTTATTTGAATATTGTTGCGCAAGTAATAATTACAAAAAAAAAATACGTGAGTTCCTACTGTCCATCCTTTGTACCGGTTGGTTAGGTCAGGTCAGTTACATTATAAATAGGCCTAATTTAAAACTGAAGAATAATTAAAATTAAATCACATTATTTTTAATGTTACCTTAGTTTCAAAGTATTTATAATGTAACTGACCTCACATAATCGACCATTTTAATTAATTAGGCATTCACGAACACACGGCAAAATAACAAAAATGACGGCGGTCAAATGATTACACAGATCTTCTATAGCAAAATTAAGAACGGGGATATCTCCTAAAGTATTTGGAATTTCTTATCTCCTCCGGCTTGATTGAAAAGAGGAATTTAAAGAGCATATAATAAAAGTATTTTCAGATTTTTAACATTTTTTTTCGCAAATACCGCTCAACTACATATTTACCCTATAATAATGACAATCCGTATGATGACCAAGGAAGAAATAATGTTCAAAGCTAGTTGCCGTTACGGTGCACAGAATTATTTCAAAAGTTAATTTATATTTATGATGTTCTAAAAATCTCAGGGAATGTTTTTCTTAAACTGCTCCGGCGTAGTTCGGTAAGGTATTTCAACGAAACGTTACTTTCTGGACTACTAGTATTGGTAACTCTAGCGTGTGAAAATGTATACCTAACTGAATTTGTTAAAATGTCGAAGTAGTTCACCTTGAAATCCTAAAGTCACTAGGGAAACATGATATAACGTGGCGTCACCTCAAACCGTAGTAGCAACAGCCTACCTTAGCCGATGGATGCTGGGGTCCAGATGTGAACGCAGATATCACACTCACGCACGTAATAATCGCGGAGGTTATTACACACAAATGTTCACGGCGATGTCGCGAAATCGATTTAAATATGACAAGAGTGTCAGTGCGCGGATTATTAACAAAATATCCCGATTGCCGAGACTCCGTCGGCACACGCACTCAGGACAGACGTCCAGGAAAACCTTCTATATTTTAAATTGTCGCTTTCGTACCGGCCGCTCCTCGGCCGGCCAATCACGACGCACCATCGCGGAAGCGGCTGTTGAAGTTCTAATTAATTTCTTTTTTTACTGAAAATTGCTTAAATTAGCGAAAATAAAACGTCCAAATGTATTTAAAATAAAAATAAATAAGTCTGGAATGTTTACTGTTTATATTTGTAACAAATAAAGTTTGTTGCTAGGCAACTACGGTAAAAACGTAACACACGGCGGGCGAACAGTGTTAGAACTCGGTAATATGGTAGACACATGTTACATAGTAATCTCGAATCACGAAATTGCTGGCCAGCTTACATCCATTATTTAAAAAGGAAAAAAAATACAAAATAGACAGAAGGACATTAATTAAATTTTAGGTGCTTATATCAGTCAGTAAACTTGAAATTATTTTTGATACAATATATTATTATACCTAGTTAAAACCAGGTCGTCATAGTCCAATGGAAGATCTTGACTGTTCTGTCTAGTTTCGAGTAGTACCTATGTCCGGAAATTGCGGATGTGTTGTACATAGGTTGCACGGACTACTACATGGCCCTAGCTGCTCCCTGACAGTTGATTGTGGGGATCAGCTGCTGACGTCACTCGTCAGGAGGATCCGTGGAAAGGGGTGAAGCGGTAACCAGCCCGTCCGACGAGACGGGCGGGACTGGACACAGGAGTTTAATTTGGGGGGCAGGTATAACCGGGACCCCACCGAGCAAAGAGTCAAAAAGAGAGCGCGGAGATAAAAAAAAACGGAGAAAGAGAAAAACAGGGTAAAACAATTGCCTCGTAAAACGCGAGGTAAATATGTAGTGTAGCGGTATTTGCGAAAAAAAAGTTATAAATCGAAAATACTTTTATTATATGCTCTTTCACTTCCTCTTTTCATTAAACCCGGCGGATATAAGAAATTCCAAATACTTTAGGAGATATCGCCGTTCTTATTTTGCAATACAAGACCTGTGCTATCATTCGACCTGTGCATCATTCGACCGTAGCCATTTTTTTTATTTTGCCGTGTGTTCGTGAATGCCTAATTAATTAAAATGGTCGATTAGGTAAGGTCAGTTACATTATAAATTATTTCAAAATAAGCGGACATTAAAAATAATGTGAATTAATTTTAATGGTTGTTTAGTTTTAAAGTATTTATAATGTAACTGACCTGACCAAAAAATCCTGACAAAGGATGAACAGTAGGAACTCATAATTTTTTTTTACTTATTACTTGCGCAACAATATCCAAATAACAAATAAAACATTAAAATTTGAAACGTTAAAAACTCACCTAAGTTAGAGGCGGGTACAATTCCTTTGCCATAAGTAGAAAATGGTGTAATCGTTCACCTACGTTGCGAAAAAAAAAAAAATTCATATGTATTCGTAAACAAGAAACAAAAGTTAACGTCGCATGAATGCACAGGTATTGTGATGAAAATTAAAAAATTCTATATCTCCTAAAGTATTTGGAATTTTCTTATCTCCGCCGGGTTTAATGAAAAGAGGAAGTGAAAGAGCATATAATAAAAGTATTTTCAGATTTTAAATTTTTTTTTGCAAATACCGCTACACTACATAATTACCAAACGCGAAAATTGATAGGACAGCTGGATCTCACTCACCACAGCGGTGGGTGGAGAAGACGAATCAGCGCATCTCGCCGAAAAACGGAGCACAACACCGCACAGAACAACATAACACAAGGCTTAGCTCACAACATGACGCTCAGAAGTCGAACTACATCTTTCAGGCAAAAGTCTTGAAGCACTAAGGCGCTAAAAAAAAAAAAAAAAAAAAAAAAAAAAAAAAAAAAAAAACTGCTGGTCCGTAGCCTTGGTAGCGGCACGGTCACGCGCACCTTGGAAACTGCCCACGAGTAGACGGTGACACAAACCCGCGATCACAAGGGAACCAGGTGTGAGGGTGCTGACGGTGGGGGAGGGGGGGAGGGACCCGTCAAATTGGGAAGGGGGACGGGGGCACGCACGTGCGACAGGGCGTGACGGGAGGTGCAGCGCGCGCGGTCGTGTCTGGACCCGACACGTTGGTAAGCTCGCCACCTCGTCTGCACGTGAGCGCGGGTGAGGGGGAAATGTTACCTGCTGCGAACCCAACGTGGGACAGTAGCGGGTCCCGGTCGCTCAGTGCTAGCCGGGTACTACAGGATGGGTAGACGTTTAAATTGGGGAGGGGGGGAGCTCCCCATTAGAAACAGTAGGGAAAAAAAATTGGTTGTCTGTAAAGTCGGTTTACGGACGATAGTTTAACGTGACAACGTCATAACAAAACACTGATGAAATGATTGCATACTTTTATGAATAAAATTGAATAATTTTTATTGAATTATCACTACTTTGTATGGATACAAAGAAGGAGTGAAATGAAATCTACAATGTAATTGATAAATTTACTTTTATTTGCACTCATTAATTCAAACATGCTTATTACTTTAACGAAGAGATTATTTTAACTATAACTTTTATACATGTTTGCTATTTAACTTCTTCCAATCTGTGTTATTCTGTTAAGGATAGAACGATGATAGGAAAAGTAGGAAACGAATGGGAGTGTTTCATGTTTAATGTGCCTCGAAAAAGTCAAATCGATGGTTGTTCCAATCGAGTGGAAGAGAGATAGATGCGGCGCAAGCGTACAATGAGCGTAACGGGACACAGAGTAACGGGACAATGTGCGTAACGGGACACTTTTTCGTGCGTGCAGCCGGCGTTCATCGATTTATTAGACGTTGTCACGTCAAAAAATATATTTAAATCAGAGCCACTTAATACTCGCCAAACTCTTGGATGGATGAAAAAGGGTAAAACTGTGCCGAGATTTCAACTGATTTGCGGCACCTTATATGAATTTAGAATTTTGGTCTGCAAATCGAATGATTCGATAGTTGACGTGGCTGCTCTGGTAGCGAATTCTAGCGACGGGTGCAGAAATGTAGTTATAAATATTGACGATATCTTGTTAATTAATATTGTAAACCATATTTTAACTTTAAATTATTTTATATCCACGTTTTCTCAAGTGTTTATTTCGTATTAAAAATTTCAAAAAATTTTCTCTAAACGTATGTGAAAATCTGAAACTTAGTAACGGAAATTACGCAGATGTACTTACATATTTGTCTTGATCCTCGCAGGGAATTTAATTTAACTCGGCTGTCTCACGTCTTCGCCTGTGCCGTTTTTTTTTTTTTCCTGCCGTTTAAAAAGCTTCGACTGCTTTTCCTGAGTGTTTGAACATTTGTCTCTCGTGCGTGCCATGACGTCACAGGTGCACGCGGACCCAATCAGTACTGGGAGAGCTATTGCCCTTCGAAATTCTCTATCCCCCTCCCCCCTCTCCGATCACTAGCCAGTGGTATCTGTGATCATGTTCGACTCAACGCTTCACGGCGTAACAACGAGCAGAGTTTGGGGATGTCGGTTGTTGGTGCACAGATGGGGAAGGGGGGTTTACGTACGCCGTGCGAAAGTCGTAAAAAAATGTTTTATTCAGAGACAAGATTCCCCCCCCCCCCCCCCCCCCCCCGATCGATGTTTACGGCTTCTTTTTTTTTCTTCGAAAAACGACAAAAAAGAAAAAGAAATACGGAGGGTTTTAACGTCACGGCTAGCAGAACAAACCACCCTTTCACCCTTCCACCCTTTCATTGCGGCATAGCATAACACACCCTATGGTCACCGACAAATAAACCCCACGATTGTAAAAAAAAAAAATCTTCCGCAATTTCACGTCGATAGTACGACGTCGCTTTGAAAAAAAACCTTCCCCATTCCCCGCAACACCTTTTTATTATTATTATTTTTTTTTTGCAATATCTTGCCCCAAGTTATTAAACCGGCGCGGAATGTTTATCGCTGCGCTGTGAAATATCAGCGGACGAATCGAGAGTGTTAGGGAACGCATTACGCTATCGCCGAACTCAAATACTGAATGATTTGTAATAAGGATTCCATCGCAATTCATTCGGTCTTAACATCATACAGAAGGGGGGGGGGGGGGGGGGGGGAACTATTACGGCAGACATAATAAACCGTCTGAAGCGAAATACGTCAATTTGTCCTTGAGCATATATTATTACTGGGAATAAAAGTCTATTTTTATATTGCAATAAATTTTCTAACGTGAAAAGATACCGATTAAACCTCCCTACCCAGCGTATATTACCAAAGATAGTTCATAAGATGCGGTATAATGTGTGGATGTAACTTTTTAAGATATTTTTTCTAAATATTAGAACTCGCTTTTTTATATTTTAAAAAAGCATGCATTTTTAAAAATAATTATTGTGTTTTTAATACAATATAGTTTAAAGTTTTTAGGGTTCGATTAAAATGATAGTATTTTGTATAGTGTAAAAACACTAAAATTTGTAAACCGGTATAAGCTTAATTTTTTGTGTATAGAATTAAAAAAAAAAAAAAAACATTTGAGCTATTCTTTCAGTACTCGCCAGAGTTGTGTAACATATAACCTCGGTAACGAGCGAACTCATGTGTTCTCATGTTGCAAATACACTTATAATACGAAACGTGGACACGAAATTTAACGTAGAAATCTTTAAATTTATGCCGAGCATGAATAAATATATTCGCAAAAAGTGTTTTCAACAACCTTTTCTGGACGCGAATCACACGTACTTTCTGCACTCGCCTGTAGAATTCGCTGATGGAGCAACTGCATTAACTATAGAATCATTCGATTTGTATACCGAAATTTCAAACTATTATAAAACGGTTCCTATAAAAGCAAAAAAATAAAAAACCTGAAAAAAAAAATTCTGAACCTCTGAATTTGACCTGATTTTCGACAAGGGTTCTTATTAAAGAAAACTGTCCATATTGTTAAATTTCATCAAACGTTTAATACTATCAAGTTTCCCTTTGACTTTGTGAACTATGGTTCGCGCCTTCCGTCACAGATGGCAGCACCGTGGTTACACATTTCCGTTCTGTGACTTCAGATCCATTCACGAAATTACTCCCACTAAATGCCGTATACCGAGAGCTAAGATGTTACACATGAAAATACAAGATAATGACAGTTGTGTCACCATGAAACTTCTCAAAGCAATGCCACGAAATATTCTGATAAATATATAAATTATTTTTAAATCAATCTCGCATTTATTGCTATTAAGGGAGCGAACAAGTCTTTTATGTCATTTTTTTGTAATGAAAATTTTAACGTCTTTACACACAAACAAATAAAAACTGAAAAAAACTATAATAGTGGAATTTATACACTTTATATTTCTCTATCTTGTTCTTAATTTTTTTATCATCTGGGTCATTGCTAAGAAATTTAATTAAAGCTATCATTTAAACCTAAAAAATGGGGTGTGGCTGTGTCATGGACACGGCCGTGTGTTGTACGTAAATACGTGTACGTAACATGTGTGTGTGTATGTGTATATATATATACACTATTTTCAATTAATGTCTTATATTCAATTTATAGATTTTGACGAGAGCTGACGATTGAAACTATAACTAACGTCGTAGCTTCTCCGAGTCAAAAGTTATACTAAATGTAAAAATCGAAACGCAGCAAAATGACCTCAAAATGGCGGCGCTTCCCCCTCCGCCGCGCGCGATGCGTCACAGCCCTCACTTAGCGTAACGAATTCTTTGATCCTTTAGCCATCCAGTGGTGTAATTAAATTTCGGGATGGAGATGATAGATATGCAGCTGCAAAACACAAACTATACCTATCCCCCGATTTTGTTATCATTCGTTTCTTTGAATTGCCTCCCACTATGGAAGCAATTTTGAAGACGTATTCGCGTCAAAAACGCATCGCATATCCACGGCCGTGACTGGAATTATAACCTTAGGTTCCCGCGCACTCTGGCCGGTGGCACAGCTGACTTGGGACGAACTGCAAGCCGACTCACGTTATTGTCCCTGGAAGAGAGGGCTTCAGAGGCCACTGGCTTGCCCACCTGCGAGCGCCCGTACAACGCGTCGTTCGCGCGGTTTACTTCTCCGATGGCCGTCTGCCTAAACTGTAATCAATACGCCGGACTAGAGGTGTTGAGGGGAGGAGTGGAGAAGAACGGCCCCATTAAACTGACCGACGACAACATCTGGCGTCGCGGAGAGAAATTACGACTCCTCCGAGTGGCGGGTAGCTCTTGTTAAAACACGCGCCGCGGTCTTCAAATCCTCGATTACACCGAGCGAGTTAACTGCGATGTAAATGTTTTTTTTTGACGTGACAACGTCTAATAAATCGATGAACGCCGGCTGCACGAACGGGAAAAAGTGTCCCGTAACGCACATTGTCCCGTTACGCTGTGTCCCGTTACGCTCATTGTACGCTTGCCCCGCATCTATCTCTCTTCCACTCGATTGGAACAACCATCGATTTGACTTTTTTTTTCGTGGCACATTAAACTTGAAACACTCCCATTCGTTTCCTAATTTCCCTATCATCGTCCTTAACAGAATAACACAGATTGGAAGAAGTTAAATAGTAAACATGTATAAAAGTTATAGTTAAAATAATCTCTTCGTTAAAGTAATACACATATTTGAATTAATGAGTGCAAATAAAAGTAAATTTATCAACTAAATTGTATCCATACAAAATAGTGATAATTCAATAAAAATGATTCAATTTTATTCATAAAAGTATGCAATCATTTCATCAATGTTTTGTTATGACGTTGTCACGTTAAACTATCGTCCGTAAACCGACTTTACAGACAACCATTTTTTTTTATTGAAATAAATATTCATACAATATTAAAAATATTTATAAATTTGTACATCTACATGAAAACAACTGTATCAGTACAACATAGTCTTCGCAGTGGTACTGTGTTCGGATTCTTACCTGGGCAATTATTCTTTGTGTTGTCCCAGTACATACCACATTAAAAGTTCTTTGAAAACCGTTCCCTGAATAGCTTTCCAAGTGTTAACTGCGCACATCAATAAGTATGATACAACAGTATTAAGTAAAATTGTTTAATATTTTTTATCTTTTCCATGGTTTGAAAAAAAAATTATACTTGGATGAAACATCAATTAAAATATAAAATTATGCGCCAATTTTCGTAATTAAATACTCAGTATTATCTCGAAAAAAGCATGTCTGATGCATGCAAAAATAACCATAGCAATGAGTTGTACAGAGTTACAATATCTTTCTTGTAGGGTTACAACTATTTCCTGGCTGCTTGTTTCCAAAAGAATCGTTTGTAAAAGTATAAACAATTTTGTTTACACATCACTGGCGAGAACTGAAAGACTGACCTTTTTTTAACATGTGCATCCTTAGCCCAATCGTAAGTGAAGAGCTTGCCAACGTTTCGGTCGACATTACAGTTTCTGTAGTTGGGAAAACTGTTAGCCGGATGATGGCGATTAAAATTTTGACCGAAACGTCGGTGAACTCTTCACTTTCGACGCGGCCTAGAAGACTGTCATCATGGGAAACAAAGAAACAGGATGGCCGGTACAGGATTCCAACCTTGGGTCTTTCGAATGTGAACCACGGTGAAGACAACCCTAACAAGGCTCGTGTGTCGTCATCGTTTGAAATATATGCCCGATATTTTGTTTCAGAGATTTGGAGAACAACCAGATTAAAAAAATTCCATCCAAGACATTCAACGTGAACGTGGAACAACTGTGAGTACTTTGCGATGTCATTAAAACCTCTCTTTGTTTTTTTTTTATATTTATTTTACAGTTTCATAATTCTGAAAGTAATAAAAGTTTTAACAATATAATTAAAAAATTCACTAGCCTGGAGGTAAGTTGTCCGCAAAACTGAAAATACATTCCTCCGCAGCCATCATCCTCTACTCACAAAATTATTATTATTTTTTTTTTTTACGTTATGTACGCTGGTAATTTGCTAAACAGTTCATCAGCTTGGCTCACGTAAAAGTTTTCATGTCGTTGAAATAATTTTTAACTTTTTTAATTACGTCGAAAACCATTTTCCATCAGATACATTCCAGAAAGTAGAATAATGAAGAATGTTGTCCTGAGAAGTTATTAAAAAAAAAAAAAACTCTACGCCTCGTATATTCAAAGGATTTTTCCGTTAAAAACCATAATAGCCCCTGCTTTGTTTTAATCTCCATATGGTTCATTTTACGTAGTTTATTGTTTTATATTTTTGTAATTGTTTCTGATGTTATCGTGTGTATATCTCGTGTGCTTTGTTAGGTTAGAGAGTAGATCAGCTTCTAATATATTAGTATGCGATAATGTCTTTCAGAAACATAGTAAAATCACTTTTCGTTCTTATCTGGTTATTTATATATATATATATATATATATATATATATATATATATATATTAAATTTTCGACACTGAAGTCACTAGAGAAGAATGTACCTACACAACGACAAGGAACTGGTTATGGCATATTAGGTTAGGGCCCATTCCCCGCATTAATCCTGGAGTGGTATCGGGCCGCCATGGAAAACGCGCATAGCAAGTGGCTGAAACAAGATTCGAAACTACGTCCTCTCAATTGAGAGTCCAATGTTTTGCTGTTGGTGCGGGGTTATAGCGCATTTCAACCTTATTTTTCAGTATGCATTTAAATTGTGTTTACTCTCTCTTTCCAATTCACAATTTCTGCTATTAGCGCTGTCCTTGTTTTAGTATGCTCTGTTGCCAGATATACGCAAAGAACACAAAAGTTTTAGACACAACATTAAAATTTATTGAAATTTGTTTTTTTAAATGTTCTTTGAAAAAAATATTTTTAAGAGGAAAATTTGGAATGAGAATTTTGGAAATACATTTTCTTGTTGTATTTTATCCATCATCTGATAATTTTCAATTCTATATTCTACGTTTTTATTAACTCGCTTTCTTGTCTGCGTGTTTATTTGTCTGTTCGGTACAAATTTTGCAATGGATTTTAAACTTACTTCATGATGAGCTAGAGATAGCTCAGAACATAGCAGACAATATTTACAATATACATAAATTATAGCTAATAATATATATTATTTATTAATAAACTACATACAACGAATTTATTGCATTTATTCGTTTTCTTGGTCATCCAGCTTGGATTATTACTTCGAGCTGTAATTATATGAATTAATTGACATGCGTAAATCTGTTTTGATTGCAGATGGCACCATAAGTCAGTCATGTATTTAAAATTGGTAACTAAGACGTATCTGGCATTAATTAGTTTTAATATTTAAATAAAAATCTTATAAAATTAATTTTGATGGCTTCTTTGTTTTATTTTTCAGAAAAAAATACAATTTAACATATTTAAATATTACTGGTAGGGAAGGTATAATAATTAATTTTCTATTTCAGATATGATCTGGTGAAGAGAAACTAAGTAAACGTTAAATTTTCTGTATGTCTCTGTCATAACCTCATCAAGATGTTTTAAAACGATTGCAAAATTTCACACACACGAGACTAAAGAGCAGAAAATAATAATTTAAATAAGAAATTTTAAATTTTAAATATACCACATTTTAAAAATTGATAAAATAATTTCTGCTAGCCCCATACAGATTGTCCTGAAAATTTGTGATTGTGAATTTTTATTACCTATGAAAATACTTGTAAGTATTTTAAAACAAAAATAAGTGGGGCACATGCAATAAATAATTCATGCATGAACAGTTCACCTAAGTCACTAACAATTTTATTCCACTGCAAATTATATGAACTGTTACGTAAATTTTCTCAGCGGCAGCTACTCTCTACACTCATTATTATCTATAGCACGCGCTCCAAGTTTTTTCGATTTAAATCCGACAAGTATTTTTATGAGTATAAAAAATTCACAATCACAAATTTTCCGGCCACTCTGTATGGGGGTTATCAATCTGTATGGAGCTAAGGAGAAATTATTTTATACTTGTTTAGTCCGTTCTAAAAACGTGGTACATTAAAAATATATATATTTAAATATTTTTTTTTTAATTTAAGGGCCTAAGCCATTTTTTATGGAGATAATTAGAAGCAATATATATCGTCCTAGATTACATCTCAAACTTTGTTGCCAAATTATTGTTGTAAAGGAAAATTTGAGGGTGTGATAGGGGCTTAATAAATTAACACAGAGGTGTGTGTGAGAGAGAGAAAAAAAAGGAGGGGGGGGGGGGTGAGAGAATTCCAAACTCGACGACGTCGATGCGACGGAACTGGGGGCGCGAAAAAGCGAACGTATTTGTGGCCGCAGGGTCGGCGGAAAAGGAAGGGGGGGGGAGGTTGACTTCTCGTGTTTTCTCTTCGGGAGGCCGGATTTCTCTTTATCTCTCTCTCTCTTCATCTCCGTGCTTCTCGTCCTCCCGGGCGGGCTTCGTGTTCGTCCTAATTTGCCGTGACAGCTCCCGCGCTTTGCCCTCTGTGAAAGGGGACGCGTGAGCGCGCGCACGCCGACAAAGGGCAACCGGATGCAAACGACTTCATATTCGCGCGCCTCCCCGTCCAAAGTTCCACTACTAGGGGGTTGGGGAGGGAAGGGGGGGCGAACGGATGTGAAGCGGACAGGGGTGTGTGTGCTTGTGTGAGAAAAAAAAATACCCTGTCGTGATGCGTCTTGGGCGTAGATTGGATGTACGCACTCCCAAGACAGTCTTCCATGCGTCAGCCTTAAGACTCTTATGGAGCGGAGCCCTCACAGCGATGAGCCGAGCCGGCCACGTGTTTCTGCCCTCCGGGAGGCGTGGTTTACAGCCGGGGGTGGAGTCAGACGGGCAGACGCGACCGTGACGTACGTGCGGCCGGCTGCCGGGGTGGGGAGAGTCTCAGGGTTTCCACCCCTCCTTTCCTTCACTGTGCATTCCTTAGCCGCGGAGTGCCTGGCGACACTGGCTTGCAGGCAGTTATCAACTGTCCGAACAACACTCTCATGGACGTTCATGTCCTTGAAGGAATCAATCACAATATATTGCCTGAAATTCAATATGTTCGACGGTAAACAAGGGAAATAAAAACAATCAATTTTATTTTATTTTTATGGTTATTCGCAGAAACACTTTGTCTTTTATGAGCTGAAGTATTGTTTTTATAATGGCCATTTCAACATAATTTTCCAAATAAAATTTAGAGTTAGTATTTTACAATCACTTAAACCTACTCTTAGAGTAAAATATTTTTACTCTAAGAGTTTACAATACTGAAATTAAGATGATAGGTCTGGATGGGGAGGGGGGGGGGGGGAAGAAAAAAATGCTACATCTGCAAATAATTATTTCAATGCCATGTTTGTTTAAAAAATAGTTTATCTAAAATAATTTAATGAGTTTTAAGTTTTTCTAGGCATTCAAGTATAATTCTAATGTATAAAATACTGCGCGAAACATAGCAAGCAGTCTGGTATGGGAATAAAAAAAGCTTAATGTTTGCTGGTATTATCAGAACACTGTAATCTATTAAATTTATCTATTTTATTAATTTATATGGTCTTTAAATATTTTGGATAATAGAAGCCTCATAATATATAATAAAGTAGTATCATTATGGGGCTAAGAGCACAATGCTATTTTTATGGGACTTCAATTTTGGTGTCTGCGTCAGTTGTGGCTGCCATTCGTATGTATTCGCCCACGTTCGGGAGTTTCCGTCGCTTTCAAAATTGACCAAAATTCGTAAAATATCAACATAATTTAGGTTTTTATTGTATGAAGGAACCAAATTCGAAAAAAATTCACTTCTTAATTTACTTATTAAGTCACACGATTACAATCCTTAGTTCGACTCCCAGTG
Organism: Bacillus rossius redtenbacheri; assembly: GCF_032445375.1. Classification (NCBI taxonomy): domain Eukaryota; kingdom Metazoa; phylum Arthropoda; class Insecta; order Phasmatodea; family Bacillidae; genus Bacillus; species Bacillus rossius. The sequence goes on along the minus strand of NC_086337.1, from coordinate 43,398,296 downwards.
AGAGTAAATTTGTTGTTTATTCAGCTTAGAAATTCGAAAAAGTTAGAATAAAATTATAAAAATTTCGCCTTTTTAATAAAATAACTAATTAAATCGATTTCAGTTCTTGGTTCCATCCTCACTGAAAGTTAAAAATAAAATAATTTAGGCAAAAAATATCAATTCAATTAAAAATATTTTACCAAGAAATTACTATTTACAGGGAAAAAACATTAAAACAGCCAGGTAACTCATCATAAAGCAGACGGGCCATTAGGAAGACACACAAGCATACAGTCAGTTATGTGGTCTGTGCGGTATTGTATGGTTGTCGGTCGTATTATTATATTTTTTTCAGTGTTGCAAACTTTTATTGTAAAAATTGCTTTAATTTAGGCTTAATGAAGGTTCAATAAAACTATTAATAATAAGTAAAAAAATATTTTATTCGAAGTGACCAGGATCCGAACTTACAATCTTGTGGCTCCCAGACGCATTTCCTTTTAAAAATATTTTGTTCACAATAAAAATTAATTGGTAATAGGTATAGTACATATTTACTAGTTCAATTTACAAGCAAGCAATTGGCTACAATTACAACAGTATTATACATAAGCAATACAACAATGGAAAACGTAGGAACAAAAAATAGTATATATCACTGGAAATCTGCTTTCAAAATTATATAATCCTATCAATGTACACATTTAATATAACTTGAAAATGAAACTCTTAAATATTACAAACCTATTTCCTTACAGAATCCTCATTTTTTAACTTATAGCCTGCGTTTTACAAGTTGTAAATTGGCTACTGTCAAAACATTGAACACCAATAGTTATAACAATTTTGATAAAAATGGCGAGAAAAAAAGCACAAATCACTACAATCTGCTTTCAAAATAAACTTCTGTCAGTATACAAATGTAATATAATTATTTACAAATTTTTGTGTGTGAAACTCTAAACATTACATATCACTCACTTCTAGTACGGAATTCTCACTTTTCAGCTTACTCTTTCTAGTTTTCTTCTGTTTACACGAACTAGCCACGTCTCGTATTTCCATATTTCTTGTGTAGCGAGGGTCAACAAGTTCTGGAACCAAGCAGTCATTATAAAACTGAACCAACTGTTGTTGCATTTTATTTTTCCAGAATAGGTCATCTCTTTCTACCCTTGTAACTTTTACAGGATGATCCTTAGATGTCCAAATAGCCAAAAGACAGAATTTCCTGTTTGTGATATGTAACTGACCTTGAATTTGAAAAAAGTAATCATGATTTTTTTTCAAACCAGTTATTTCATTTGTACCCATGTTGCATGTTAAGTACCGTATTTTTCCTTGTAACACTGCTTGGTTGGGTTCCATGCCTGCTGCAGACGAAGGACATTTTATTTCCACCAAACCATCTTTTTCAATCAATCCATCCGGCGTAGCTCCAAGGAAAGGCAAATCTTTATCTATAAAAAGACCACAAGGCTGAACAGAAATGTTTTCTTGTTTTTCTAGCTGCTGGATAGCTGTTGACTCGTACTTTCTTCCATATGACAGAGATGGAACGTTGAGAATGTCAGGAGAATATATAATATTCTTCACCAAACTTCGGCAACTAGTAGTCGGGCGTCGGCGACATATTCTTCCAAACTTCGATGCTGTTAGCATTTTACGCCTACGTTCTAGCCATTCGCCACTTCCTGCCTGAAGCAGGGTACCTCTTTCTATTTCTCTGCGTTCAATGTCTGTTTTCTCGAGTGACTTAAAATGCAGTTCTTTTTGCGCCTCGTAAACATCAGGAGCCATGTCAGTTTTTTCACTATGTTCACCATAGTCGCTGTCTCCAATTTGCTGGTATTTAGATTTTGTTTGTTTATTAGAAATAAGAGCTCGTTTGAAGTGCTTCTTTTTCATGTTTGCATTTTCTCTTATTTTTGATCTGGAAGTTTCTAGCTTCTTCACAAACTTATTTGGGCTGATACCATCACACATCGTTTTGTGAAGGACGTAGTGAGGTTTTCGCGTGTTATGCGAAACGACTGCAGCAGAGCATCTTGCTTGATACGACCGCTTCATAGCATAATTGATCCTCTTTCCTCCAACATATTTTGCAATTATGGAATTTAGTTGTTCCACTGCGTTACTATCGACATCATAGATCAGGCTTCTTGAATGTTGAGTCAAATAATGCACTGCTTTCATTATGTTATCGTACAGGCCACAATTCTTCATCTCAGGAACTAAGTTTTTCTCTCCTACTTTTGGTCCAGGGCAAAAGTATTGAAGAGATGAGCATTTCTCGTGCTCACCGAAAACATGACTGGGGCCATTCAAAATATCTTCTCGAAGAGCAAAGAATTTTTGTGCAATTGGTTTGTCTTCTTTTTTTCTGTGCTTAATGGCTTCAGTTACCGCTCCCCGTAGCTTCAAAACTTTCTGACTAATGATTTTTCTCAGAAATGGAGGGCCTATCTTAGTTTGCTCTGATAGTGTTCTAAGCTTGTTGCAATAGTTTCGCAAAAGGTGATTACGACACTCGATCTTTTCGACGGTCGTATTTTGGTATGGCCTTGCTTCCAAAATTTTTTTATAGCAGCTGCTATCACCATCTGCAATCATTTTACTATATTTAACATTGTATATAGGTTCACTTAATTTGAATCCTTCTACAATGATGCTGGACTCCATGCTGCTTGAACTACCAGTCCAATTTCGGTAGCATGTGTGAGAAGGTATGTCATTTGCATTTTGTGCTCGAGCACATACAAAACAAAATTTATTACGTACTGCCATAAAAAGAACTTTCTTTGTAAAAAATCCTACAATTGCTGCTACACCGGATAAAGCATTGTATTGTGTTCTGTACGACCTTTTTGACCAACAACCATCTACCACTACAGTTAAAAGAGGAATGCCATTTTCATCAACATCTCCTCGTTTGATTGCCAGGTTTATTTCTTCCTCAACTGCTTTTCTCATTTCTCCTAAGGCAGCTTTTTCCCACCCGTTAGATACGTTGTTGTGAACTTTGGAGTAAGTTTTAGAAGACATGCATGGTATTCCTATTGTAGCACATAATTCTTCCAAATGAGAAAATCCACCGCCAATACTCATTACTTCAGCCACAGCTCTTGCATTGATATCCATGTGAGTTGAGGAAGTGCCTGGATCATGTGTATGTAATGAAAATTGCCCATTGCACATGTTACATCTAAAGAGTACAACAGATGACAATCCACGCCGTATTTCTTTGAAGACCTTCATATTATTTAGTGAACAACCAAAAGCAGCATTATGATTCCCCAGCTCTACCAGCTTCATCAATACGTAACCGATGTCCACAATACGATGTCCTTCAAGCACAAAGTCAGTTTCTGTTGTAGTGGTCGGGCACATTTCTGTTTTATCAGAGGATTTTATGTTGGAATCTTCTTCATAGTTACAGGCAGATTCTCTTAAATAGCCCAGCTCATCGCTGTCAGTATTGGATACCTGAAACGAAGCAATATTTGAATGAACAAATAGTGCTGCAAACAAAAGAAATTATTTTTACACATAGTAGGTAATGTTTGAATGAATGGTAAAATGAGGGAGAATGCCGGTAGAGATTTTTGAACACCCACCATTGCAATGCAGATGTCTGTCACTATAAACCAGGAATAAGCATTGAAACATAAAAATTGAGCCAAGTATAATCTATTATCAAGGAAACGAGGAAAGTTGCATAAATCGCACTATTGTTACTTTACAGAAAATGAATAACTCGATATGACATCTGGTGTTGGTTTTAGTTACTCTCCAGTGTAACCGATGTGTGCACAGTAACACTGAGCCCGCCAGTTTATACATATGAGTGTGATAATCAAGAGATAATATAGGGATTTTGTTGTTCAAGTTTCTTACTGAAAATTCAAGTCATTTTAGACAATGCCCAGGTATTTTTATACTATTATTGTATGCGAATTTAAATCATTTCAATTAGGTACAAATGTACATTTTAACTGCTACTTTGTCAATCCCATATGTCGGTTGAGGTTGGAATGGCTGTTTGTTGTGATTACTGCAATTTGCCTATATCGCACCACTTAAACATGGTGCGATTTAGGATACTAAGAATTGAATTATAATTTTCTTTGTGAATAATTATTTCAGATTTTAGAATATGTCTAAGTGTTAATACGGAAATTGGAGGATAGTAGATATGGCACAAGCTGTAGAAAAATACAACTGGGCAAGCTACATTTAAATTTTAAATGAATGTGCTAGACACTACTGTGTGTCAATGTGTATACTTTTAGACATATCAGGGGTGAAGTGAGAAAGATATGTCCGCGTATGTGACCAGACCCAAGAAATAAAAGGTCGACAAATCGATCTACCACCTGATGCTTAGAAAGAAATTAGAACAACACATTCTGAAACTAGAAGAACTTATGCATTTGTCTAAGTATAACTGATGTAAGGAAACTTGCTTTTCAAATAGTTGAAAGATACAACTAATATCACCGATTTAATAAGGAACAAGAAATGGCTAATAAAAGTGTGCTTTGATGAGATCATGAAAAGGACACTGTGTCTCAGTCTGCCTGTTTGCACATCAATGACTCGGATAAAGGGATTCAATAAAGAAAATGTAAATGCATAATTTCGAACCATTAGATAAGGTAGTAGAAGAAAATAAAACTGATGCATTGAAAATTTTCATTATGAATCTGGATTATCTACTGTCCAAAAAAATGCTGGAAAAGTTGTATGTTAGAAGGGAATGTGTCAAATTGGCACAGTAGGCCTATCTAGTGGTGAAAGAGAAATGAAAACTACTATTGTATGCTGCACAAGTGCTTCGAGAGTATTTGTACCACCATTGATTATTCTGTAACGACAGCGAAATGTACCATTGTTGCAAGCTAGTGCAAGTCTCGTTGAAGTTTCAGATATTGGCTACATTAATCCAGAACTTGTCGTGAATTTCATAGAATATTTTGTAAAACCCATCAAACTATTTCTCGAGAACAAAGTTATACTTGCGATGGTTGGATATAGTAGTACATATTACCAGCAAAGTTAAAACATTTACCTGTCCATGTGAAGTGATTGAAGTCACGGATAGGTGGTCCAGAGAGTGCAAATTTTCTGTGTTGGTTTCATAATCCTGAGCTTCCAAAGAGTTCACAAATATTGGAGACAGCTGTTTCAGTACTGCGTATGTCCTAAAATGACAAAAGTATTCTTATATACATTTTTCAGTGGCCTACACTTTTTAGAAAATACTACTTATGTTTACAATAATTAAAACATTATGAAAGTCCGTGGCTACCCTTAGCTTTCAGGCAAAGAAAAAAATTAGGTGTTCTTGAGTATTTTGGGCAAACTTTGAGTCCTTTAAGGCCATTTTTGGCCATTTATTGTCATTTGTGATGGTTTGCCCCCTCCCCCTACAAATTCTGCCCCCTTACAAACTTTCATATGGGTGCCCTTGTGAGTAATGTAACTTTGATTATTAATTAAAAACCAGAAAATTTATGATACGGTAGCATTATGGAATGTGTACTGGCCTACATTCAACCAGATTATTACTAGTAAGGTAGAACCGATACTAATTTTACTCACTTCGTGTGTATCCCATCTTCCTGTAGTACCTCTTCTACTTCAGGTATGTTTTTACTCATAGTTTTCAGCTTTGTAGAAAGTACTTCATCTTCGGAAACGTCACATTCGTGTTCCAAATCTGCATGATTATGTTGACCAAGATTCTCTTCTGTATGCTGGCTAGCAGCAGCTTCATGCATTAGCCTGAAAGTAAAATAAAAGTTCAAAATAAAATAAGGGTTAGTATTGGTAAGGAAATGTATTTATTAACACTCTATTATGGCTAAATATATGCTAAGTAATGTAGCTTTTTGTTTAGCAACAGATGCTGTGTAATCTAAAACCGAAAATGGACTCGATTTTATAAGGAAATAACTAATATAACCTTTCTGTGCTCACTAATTCAATGATAATTGCTTTATCTTAAATATCAACATAAATTTTTCTACTGAAAATGGCCCGTTATCCAACAACAAATATAAATCACACTTCGAGTTGAACTGGCCACATTTTTTTGGAAGTTAATAGAGTGTTTGGATGAAATATTTATTACCTACTATTTTTTTAAAATCTGTTTGATAATTACAATAAGAGTAACAAACTTAAAAACTGTGTTAACGTGTACATATTCGCATTTTGAACAAATCCTTCATGTCGAATGACCACGAATAAAAAAATTATTACATTCAAGAATAGTCAAACCGGAAATGAAAACGAATTTTACCGTAAATTGTGCAGTGCTAATGGCTGTGGGAGTGGTGACGATAAGCACTGGGCGTATAATGACTAGAACGTTTGTAAAAAATACTATCCAGCTAAAATAAATAAAGAAACAGGCAGCTAACTGTATAAATAGCATAAAAATACTATAAACTTACTCTTTTTGAGTTATCAAGTTGAAAATTCCGCTTTCTGTCTGACTTGTACCAGGTGCTGACGAATCATCGTTCTCGTTTCCCGAACTCGTTAGCGTCCACGTTACCTCCTCTGGAAATGTGGAGATTTCTTCAAGTCTTCTTTTTTTTCTAAGAAACATGATACCATATTATGATTGTGTTTAAAAAACCTTTTGTAATTAAAACTGTGTGTTTCTGTTTTATTTCTTGTGATCTTTTAAAAATGACCAGTAAATATTTACTTACCTCTCTTGCTGGTATGCGATAGCAGCCGTTGCTTTTCTTTTCTTTCGTCGAGCACTTAGCCATAAATGGCCTGATTTGCCTATTCTCTTGTCCCGTTTCTCTTCCATCTGTTGTAACTGTAACTACTCTTACATGCAGCTTTGTAACTGATTACATCAAGTTTCTCCAGAAGACCAACTATATCGAATGTAAATATAAATGCTTGACAAATCCCTGAACAAACCTTTAAAACCAATAGTAGGAACTGGCACTCTGAATTACATCCGCTATCCCACGGAACCAGATTCACGCGCACTGCAGGATACAGGTATGTAGCTCCGTTTTCCTTGGATTGCGCATGCGCGATGCGTGGTGCGTGATGCGTCACTGTGTGACCACGCAGCACTCGAGTCTGTGCGTTGATACGGGGCTGGTTTTCAAGGACGCGCAAGCGGGGTTCCCCGTTCCGGCGACTGCGTGTCGCGCATGCGTATCGCGCAGCAGTTGCCTGGCCGCCGTGATCACGCGTGCGTTTTATAATGGAGGCAAAGGGTTTCACTGCAGAACATAATGAATAAATGATTGATTTAGTGAAAGCAATTTTCTCAACAACTAATTGCGGAAACTAGACTAAAGGTGTGCCAAGTTGTGTCTGAGATGGAACTGAAATCGTTGATGGAGCAGCAGAAACAGACCAATACTTATCAAGAACAACAACCTTATCAACACGTGGATACTGACATTAGTTTTCCTGTGTTTGTCTTACACCCCACTCAAGTCTGCATATCTTCAGGCAGAAATAGCAGTAACGATGTTAATGTAGAAGGAGGCTTCGTGAGACTCATTTAGAAAATAAGCAGTATAATTTCACAGAGTGAATGAATGCAGAGACATATCAATTAATATTTAGAATATAACCAGTATAATTTCACAGAGTGAATGAATGCAGAGACATATCAATTAATACTATTAATAAAGTACTTTACATAAATACATTTGAATGGGTTATAACACCAATAATTTCAGTTTCGTTAAGTAACAATTTGGATAGTGTTTTTTTAAAGTAATGCATCTATACATAAACAAATAAAATAAAACTTAACATTAAATTTAATTAGTTGAATTTGTTTACCTGAGAGTTAAGATATACCTTCTGTTCAACAGATATTGGTCTTTTGACTCTGTTGTACTGCGATCTCGTGATGTCTTCTTTAACAAAGCCTAATACTGTATCAAAAATTTCTGTCGAACACTGAAATATTACTTAAATTCAGTTTCGTTTTCGATTAGGTGACGTAAAATCAATATGTTAATACACCCTTCGTCATCTCTTCTTCTAAATATATCACTGTCATCTTCTAGGAAGCACGAGAGCAATAAATCCTCATCAGCTTCTTCCTCCAGCAAAACGGCGGCGGTCGTTGCTTCCATCGCGCAGACTGTTTCCCGCATTCTAACAAACCACCCCCACCTCAGTGAACACGAATGTTACATTGGCGCATCGCGCATCGCGCATGGCGCATGCGTGATCCTAGGAAAACGTATCTTTGTGCCAGATGGAATACGACAATAAGTGTAGCGCGTGTATTTTTTTTTTCACCTGTATCATAGATAACAGATGGTTTAGTTGCATTTTTTTTGTGCAAGCACTTGCCAGCACAATATGAATAAGACGAATAGATATTTGGAATGCTCAAAGCAATGCTTGAAAATATAGATACCTATATACCTAAGTTAGTAGATTGTACCATAAATACTAAGTTATTTTTTAGTTGATAATTAATTTTTTTCCCTCAGTTTTGAGGGATTACTGGTATGTATACCAAAAAAGTGGTACGTCAAACACCCTTGTAGCAGGAAAGTTTAGCATTGTGTGAGGGTGTGGGCTCTGCTGGTCAGAAACTCGCCCGACCACTTCCCCTCCAGCGCCACCAGCCGCCAGTTACCCCCTCCCTGCTCGGCCACGCCACGCATCAACCATCGCTTCCGCTGCAAGCAGCACCAAGCTGACACTGGGCGCGCGAAAATACCTAGTTTTCACAAACGATTTCATGGAAATTCAGATCGGTGACCATCAACTTTTATGATATCATTTTGTTCACATGATTGTGCACTTCAGTCGCACTGATAAAATAATTACAGATTTCTATAAGTGCGACAAGAAATGAGGCACAAATTTCTTTGTTTTTCACATTTTTTTAAGGCATTTAAAATCGTGACGTGTGAAATTAAAATCGATAGATATTACAAACCAACGTTTTTCTCGCAATGGTAAAAATTTCAAGGCTCTATCTTTAATACTTCATTCAAAAAATGATTGAAACAATGTGAGTGTTTTCCAAGTTTTGTGGAGGGGTACATAATGCTCTTAAGCTTGCTTATTTTAGTTATAGCCTATTGTTATGTCTTGGCCCGGCGTGGTGAGGCTTGTGTTTTAAAGCATATCTCAAGCACTTTTGTGGTATCAACGCCACATTGGAAAGTAACTTTTACTCGGTAGCATTGAACATAAATACCAACGTTCACTTCTTACAGTGAGAGAAAGAGAGAGAGATAGTGTGTTGTATTGGGGTAATTCTCCCGCTTACCGCACAACGCTGAATATAATACGGTCTCGTGTTTTTAGCGCAATGAAAAATTCCTATGGCACGTCTTCTTTTAGAAAGCATTTACTTTCAATGTTCGTAGCCCAGTAGAGAAAATTAACTATACACAAAACAAAAACAGTCCTCAAACAAATTTTTTATTGAAAATTCAAACCCTAGCTAATTGAGTTACTCTATCAGGGGAAAATAAATAATAAACAATTATTCTTATTTTATTTTAAGGCCGTCCATAAAATTTGGGTAATTATTTTAATTCTTATATAATATACCTGATTAAACATGCTTAAATATTGAATTAATAATTTTGTAAATTAAAAATAATATTAACTAAAAGTCTGCCGCGTCCACCATTTATGTCGCGCTGGCGTCAAAGATGTATCTAACGTGATCTTTAAGACCCATCTACAATTGCAATGTCCTAAATTGTGTCAACGGACGGACATTGATCGCTGATTGGCCCACGCGACCCTCTGACGTCATGGGTGGTGTGGGCGATGGTTCGAACCTCCATGGTCAGAAAAAATTGGTCAACTTGAACTTGTTGTCCCAATCTGTATCCTTTGGCAACATAGGAGAAGAACGCTCGTAATAATTCCTGTTTCCGGTTCCCGTTTCAATAAAAGGTGAACATAAAAAAAAAGGACGACGAGGTAGGAACAGGAAGCAAAGAAGACATAGACGAAATATTTTTTAGTGCTGTCCGTATCAGCATTTATTTTTGCGTTACCGAACAACTAAATATTATTGAACACTTACAATTTTCGCAAGTTAAATTTATGTGGATGTAATTTTTTAAGATATTTTATTCTAAATATTTGAACATGCTTTTTATATTTTTAAAAATAGCATGCATTTTTTTTAAATTTTTTTTAATACAATATAGTTTAAAGTTTATAGGGTTCGATTTAGATGATATTTTTTTAAAAACTAAGCTGCATACTGATTTACAATGATTTGGACGTGTAACCAACACGGTGCAGACCATGAGCTGAAAAAAGAAAAGGGATTCGCCCGGTTACCATGGCCATTCCCTGATATGAACTGCAACAGCGGGAAGAGGGGAGGGAGGTAGGACGCGCACGCCAATTTTTCTCTCCCAAGAGTTTGATTCACGCATAATCTGTACACGTGTTCCGATATGGCCGTGGCGAGTGGAGGATAATCTGCTAGATAAAATCACGGCAAGTGTTTGGTTTCCCCCCTTTTTTTTTTTAATCCCCTACCCCTTAGTTACCCCTTACAAACAACTCGTCAGTGATAAAAGAAAAAAATATTATCGCAGACACGCGCGGCCAAATTCGACTAATAGATAGCAGGCGTCGCGACTTAACTTTGCATCATCCCCTGAAAATTTATAATATTTAAGGATGTATGTGTCCTATTCCCGGAATTTTATTTCATATTTACGTTCCCCGCGCGGTTAAACTTGCCGACATCTTCGATATCCGCGAAAAATTTGAGATTAGATTCAAAATTCGATACGAATTAAAAAAAAAAAAAAGATTTTCAGAATCCAAGTGTATATTTGGTTACAACACAAAGTACAAAATGCAACGCTTACAGAACACGACGGGTGCGGCCGAGCAGGAACGGGAACTTCTAGAAGATTCCAAAAGAAGCGTGATGTTTTCGAGCAGGACAGTAGCGCTCCGCATGGCAAGACGCACACGTCGCCCCTGATGACAGTTGACGTCGGCAGCGGAAATGGGAGTGCCAAGGGCGAGCTGTCATCTGACATGTCGTCCGGCGGTGCGTAGTAGAGTTTGGAAAGGTGCAAAAACCAGAAAAAGGGTGGAGGGGGGGGGGGGGACTCCAGAGGCACGTAGCGACGTGAGATTCCATCGCGACGCGAAGGAGACACTGGTTTTATTTTTTTCTCGTCATACGGGGAGAAAAAAAAATTGACGTTCCAGCCAAAGAAAATTTTCCTTGCAGGAACATTCAGCGTAAGAAAATCGGAAAGTAAAAAGTTTTTTTTTTTTTTTTTTTTTTTACTTCGACACGTTTTCTAAAGGTTTTGAAGCACTAGTACAAAAACAATCAGAGAAAAAAATACGTGAATATAACAACAACAACAACAACAACAACAACAACAACAATAACAACAACAATGAAGTGCAATTAACGAAAACCTAAAAAATTATTGTGATACCGATTCATGTGAAGCTTTAAAGTGTATTAAAATAAAAACTAGAGTAGTAAACTATTTCCCACGTTTTTTTTCTCAGATATGATGAAAGAAACAGGAAATAACTGACTTTTGTTGATACAGGAAGCCAAGAAGACCGAGACAAAAATATTAAATAGTGCTGTCCTTTTGCGACCGGCACTTTTCAAAGGCCAAACAAACAAATTCATTTTTGGCAGCGTGAATAGAATTTATTAGTATTTACTTTTGCCTAAACCTAGTAACTAAATACTAATTAACTCCCACAAGTTCAATGGATATGCAAAACAGCAACGTACTCATTAGTTACAACACATGAAAACAATAAACAAAAACAATCGTAAAAACTTATTTTGGCGCTATATATTTACTTCGCTCCGGTGACTACTTTATGAATTAGTGAAATCGGACATCGGACATTGCAATTTTTGACAGGGCAGTACTCCGTGGGTACAATATGGCGTCCTTCACATCAGGGTAAGGACATGGAGGGGGGGGGGGGCTGAATTGTAGCCCCTTGGAAAAGGTACCTTTTATATTTTTGGTGGCGGTAGTGTAGCTGGGTAGAAACTGGAAAGGTACCCTTTCCGTTTTTTTTAAATGTTTCAGTTTGAATGCATATATGCACTGGAAAGGTATCCCCTCGGAAAGGGTACTTTTCATGATTTTGCTCTTTCATAGTCCAATCAAAGTCATAACTTAAGAATTAAGAAAGTATTTTTTTTTTTACATTTAATTTGAAGTAGTTTTGAATCATGTCGTAAGTAACGATTTATAGGTTAAGATCATAAGCAAAATTAAAAAAAAAAACTTAAAAATATTGTGCACGGTTGGTTGGGTTAGATAGTATAGCTACATTAAAAATACTATGAAATCATGTGATACCTTTCCAGTGCATATTTTCATTTAAAACCGAAACATTTTAAGAAATCGGAAAGGGGTACCTTCCCAGTTTCTACCCAGCTACACTACCGCCACCAAAAGTATGAAAGTTACCCTTTCCGAGGGGATACAATTCTATCGTCCCAGGATATGGACTGTTGTGGACGGGCCATCAGTCCCCCGGCCCCGCTTCGACCCCTGAAAACCTGCACCTGAGATCAAGCACGATGTCTCCGCGACCCGACCTTTGTTTGAAGGGGGGGAGGGGGGGGGGTTATCGTGCTCGAGGCTGGAGAGAAAAGAGAATTGGAATTTCGTCGACCGGGCGGGGAAATAAATAAACGTGGGGTCGAAGTCTCGCGCGAACTCATTTCTCGGGTCAGGAAGGTTGGCAGCCGTGTGCGGAACAGAATACTTGCCATGGAAGGGGGATGAGGATTGGGGGGGGGGGGGGGGCGGAACTGTCTCTTTCAGTGCTGCCACCGTTCCTCCCGGTCCAATATCTGGGGGTCGGTTCCTAGGAACGTGCAGTGGGTTGGAGAAGTTTAAAAAAAAAGGGTGGGACGCGGGGGAGGTTGTACGGTTGTAGAGAGGGGATGAGAACCAACATTCAGCTGCCTACACCACCAAACCCCCTTCCCCCCCCCTCTTCAGCTAGCTCTCTCCCCCTGCCTGACCCCTACACAGCTGTACAAACACCGGCCCGTGGGTTTTGCAGAGGTGTGCGGCGGTACTTGCTCCTGAAAATTGCCTTTCCCGGACGCCCTCTCCAAATGAAACTCCTCCTCCCACCCCCAACCCCCCCCCCCACCCCCCCATCGCGCACCCTGAAGTGTACACTCCGGTGATAACGGGACCCTTCCCGAACATGCGAATCATCGACCTGAAAACCACAGCATTCCGGAAATAATACCCATTCAGAAATAACGCTGTCCGGAATAAAAAATAATAATATTAGGTACCTTGCCAACTTTCATGTGTGTAGTAAATCAACGTACTTAAAGTTGAACACTAGTTAAAAAAAAAAAATTGGCGGATATTAATAAAATTTTTGCGCAGAGTTTTATTAAGTCATTTTAGTTGCCTGAATGAATTTTTGTACTTTTTTTTCACCTTCATTTAATTGAGATATTTTATTTTTAATTAGGATAAAGTATGGCTTGTAATAACGAACCCAGGGAAGACATATATTCTAACCATGCATGTATAACAACCCTATTTTGTACCGAGATAAAGTTTCATTGTCACAAGTTAAAAATTATAATATAAGATAATTAAAATATAACTCCCTGATTATTACCAATGTGCAATCTTCTAGGGAAATACATCTCAAAAAATACCTAATGCTTAAAAATATATATTATATGAAATTTGGGAATGCTCAACGATTTGAAGCTAACTGCAACCAATTTCACTTCCAACTGGTGTAAGGTTCTGGAATTGGCAGCACACATACCTGTTACAAACGACAACTCACACACACGAGAAACAGATTAAGTTTGTGCAGAATCGTTCGATATCTGTCACACATCGGTGCGATGTCCGGAGTTCTCAAACGAATCGAAGAACAAAACGTAAAAATCTTGAGCAATAACTATGTGCCTTTTTCAGTTTTTTAAGTTTATTACCAAGAGTCAGTGGATTAAAAAGTGATTTTTTAAAAGCCACACTACCACGTCATTATTTAATTTCGTCCGCTACTCCCTTTTTTTTTCATGGAGATGTTTTCAGGATAACACAAAAGACCACACTAAATTTACCAGAAAGTTCCAGTTTAACTGTAAATGGATCTAAAATAAACCTTAACATTCAAAATGTTGCAAGTTATAACTCTGTTTGACTTTTTCTTTTTCTGTTCCGTACAGAATGGTTGTGTACCGACAGTAGACGTGTACTTGATGGTAACTCGACTAAGCACGAGACACGGATGATGCTACAGTGTTTTAACGCACAACTAGCCTCGACATTTTTTTTTACGAATATTACTTTCCTCCTAATTATAGGTATGATTTTTTTTTTCGTCATAAGAATGTCTTTTTTTTTCCAGGCTTCTCAACTACAACATCATTGAAGAAATACAGGCTTATGCGTTCTTCGGATCACGGATAGGCATGCTGTAAGTAACATCGCCCTAAAATACATCGCTGGTCACAGGTGAGATGCTGAAAGTACGTGGGTGTTTCTCAGTTACCAAATGCTTTGGCAACTTGTTTCAGGAGCCTGAAAGGTAACCAGGTGCTGAGGGTGATTCACATGGATGCTTTCGTCGGTCTGCACAGCTTGAGAGAACTGTGAGTGCTCGGGAGTACAGCTTTGTCAAAGCGGTTCCTTGTTAGGGGGCCCGCCTCGTCAGGGGTGAATGTGTGTTAGTGAGGCGGGATGATAAGCGCGACGCTCGCTGGTGCTTCCACCGCGGTATAGCCTCTAAGCGCAAGTCTCTGAACTGGCGCGCATTCGTCTCGTCGTCACAGGATAACTGTGAAATTTGAGCGGTGACCGTAATATTATATGGCGGAGAAATGAAGATAAAGGTGTTATGCAAGCCCCTTAAGTGCTTTCAAGAATCTGTACTGATTGTTTTATGCCTAAAAATTACTCTGAAAACATGCGTTTTAGGCATTTTAACGCTTCTAAAAATACAGTTTAAAAACTTAATCCGAAATTAAAAGTACTTTTCGGTCCTCAGCGAACTCTTAAATGCTATTCGTAAATAGGCCCCACTCGGATATCTTGAGTAGTTTTGAAATCGCGTTGTTTTTCCTGAAGCTCTGCACACCGTATGTGTGCCCAGGTAGGCGGGCCCCTTAACTCTGCTGGAGTACAATTTTCCGACTTACGTGGTACTTGAAAATATGAATTTGATAGTTTCCCAGGTTTAAACTGTTCTGTAAACTTTGGTGGAAAAAAAAATTGTTGCTTCCTGGATACACCCATCCAGCAAAGATAACAAAAACTCAAATTGTAAAAAATTTTATAGGTCCAGTTTGAAAATTTACTGCACTGTATTTGCTGCTGGATGTGTTATTTTTAGACGCACACGTCTTTTAGCATCACCGAAGCGCAGGCGCCTAAAAGGTACGAGCACTTATTTTAAAACACAGTTTACGTCTCAAAAGGCAGCAAGGTCGTTAGTGACGAACGCGTAGTTCATCGTCCATGACCTGTATCTTCCTGCAGTGACGTCGGGAAAACCGAAGGGGAAACTGTAATCAAGATGCAAGGGAAGCTACAGGGACGGGCAAGCGACTAGGCCCCGCGCCGCACATTTTAATTTTTTTATATTGTTTTCCTTGTTTGTCCAGCTTTATGTGGGGGAAAAATTTTTGACATCAATGGGAAAAATGAAGTATTAAATTTTTACTACGACGTAATTCAAATTGCTGGTAATATACATTTCGATATTAATCTGGTTTACATGATTTAGTCTTAAAAAAAAACTTTCAAGGATTTTATTGCCTCATATAATGACGCGATTTCGCCGATTTTGACCGTTCGTACTCATAAAACTTACCCATCAATAATTTATCAGGAATGAATATCAAAATATCTTAACCAAATAACTGGGGGGGGGGGGGGGTGGTGGATTGCAGGCCCCCCCAATAAGGGTCCTCTCCAAAATATTAATGTATCGCAGAGGTATTCGAAGCCCGGTCCTCCAGACACCTGATACGAGCTCAGCTGATCCGCCTCTCTGCGTAGATACAGTTATGATCACTTTACCGCGCAACACCGAAGCTTAGGTTTGCTCTCTCTTATCTCATCACATGTGATGGTGACTTCTATTTTGCATTGTTTCAGGGATCTGTCGAAGACATCTATAACTTTCTTTCCCGTCCACGGACTGAACGACCTCGACATTCTCAGGATAGAAAATACGTACTCTCTCAAAGAATTCCCATCCGTGTTCCATTTCAAGGTAAGTCTGAGTAAAGGCAGTTTAATTTTATGCTGTCTAGTATTTTTTTTAATGCCTTTCAAAATTTTGTGTGAAAGTAAAATAGGATATAATAGAACAATCAAATAAAATAATTTTTGTGTTGATATAAATTAAGCTATGAAGCATTAAGTTATGTCTATGTAAGAAATAAGCCCTCGTGAGTCGTGTTAACTCCTGTTTATAGATTGTCTGTTTTCGTATACCTGTATAGTTTTCTTATGAAACCAGGAAATGCCTATTAATGAACATCTACGTGTTACTTCCAGTCTATTCGCGAAGCCTGGCTGACTTATCCATACCACTGCTGTGCATTCCAGTTCCCACTGGCACACGACCCAGACGAGTTCAGACGCCATCAGGTGAGAGATAGTGACTAAACAAAGTATACTGTAGTAAATATTAAGGAATATATGTCCTCTTATATGGAGAAAATCGTTTAAAAAAACCATATTTCCAGTAAAACCAAATTTGTAAAGTGTAAAATTATGCACCCGTTTGCAAAAAAACGTTTATTAAACAACTTTATCCTTTTCTATTCATCCACAAGTGCTAGTTTTCGTATTTATACCATACAAGTGAAGCGCTAAGTCTTGCTGTTCATCCTAAAAGCAATGGATGAAATGTTACATGTTTTATGGATGCATCGCGGGGTTCCTGGAAAAAGATGGAAGTGTGTTTTCTGGTCAGCGATGAGAAAATTTGTTCTTGCCAAAATTGTTTTAAATTTCTAAACATCCATAATAAATAGGCTCTGCACATTCTGACTTCTCCTGGGCGTTGGTTATTAAAAAAAAACACCAGATTTCAGAAACTGGACTTAAACTTCACACATAATCCCATGGTATGTTAATTTTCATAATTTTGTGGCTGGTGTTAATAATTTAATTGCAATATATTAGTTTCTTCGATTAGATTATGTAATAATAACTCTGTTTGAGTAATAAGACAGTTTACCACCATGATGTTTTATTATTACTACATAGCATTTTTTGTTTATTACCACCCTCAAGATCTCAGCAGGCCATATTTATTACTAGCCCATTTCTGTCGTGGCTCTTTGTGTTTTACAATACTATCATACCCACAAATGTTCATCTTTGATATCTGGTAACGTTCAACGCAAAATCATATTTCCAACAGTTGCTGGAAATGTCTGTCCTGACGCACGGGTGTTTGCTCAGGAGTTTGTGGCCTCGATGGAAAAAGAGTGCTCCACTCTTACCACCGCCACCTCGGAGACCAGGGAGGCCAGGTCAGCGTTCAGCCAATGGGAGACGGACTTGTGGAACAGTTCCCACGGCAGCGACTGGGGTGGCCTGGGCTCGGGACGCTATGTCCCAGCTCAGGAGCCCGGGGAGATGTTCCACCAGCAAGGGGTCACCCTGGGCCCAGGGAAGGTGAGATAGACGTTCCCTCGTGTTGGGAGAGAACCTCGAGGATTCGACACTCCTGAGGTCGCATCACACTGTCTAGAGAGACTGCTTAGTCTCCTGCCATCTTCGACTGCCCTGGGTCCTGGGCTACCTTCGTCAGCCAGTGGCAGGACTTTTGAAGGTTCCAGTAGCAGAGTGTGTGGGCGTGAGCTGACAAGTGCTGCATTTCACTTGTCCTCCTTCTACACGAGACGATCTTCTGTGGCTCATAGTTGGTTTGAGGAGTGTCAGGAGGATATTGCACTGTATATCCCTAATGGACACGAGTTTAACAAGCCACTTGATATTTAAGTACAAAAACGAGCCTCTTAATTCGCACAATACGATACGTAAACATCATTTAGGGGATTTGATTGGTGAGGAGATTCTCTCCCCTTCTGACCCACCAATATATCAATGTATTTTAGAATAAAACACAGAATCTAAATAATAAAACATACTGGCCCATATGCCCGATCATCCCAAAATAGATGCTTCCCGCCCTCCCATGCAAATAAGTATGTATTTTATTTATTTTCAACTATGTTAAGTACTAAACTTGTTATTACTTTTAAAAATGAATAATATGAATTTATTTTAATTTTTCACATACTTAGTGTCAAATATACCCCCTGCGCATAACCACAGACTAACAATGGAGGTAGACTGCATAGTGGACAGTGTTTCATGCCCAAAATTCAACGGCCTTTTTTTTTTGTCAGTATAACTGTCCAATAGTTACACAACATAGTATACAAATCTGGTGTGTTGTTGAGGTTATAGGCAAATATAAGAAAACAATATGGCGTGGAAATGGCGACCGGCATGCTTATTGTAAAGTATTCCATACAATGAAAAATGTTCTCAGGCTTTCACGGCCATTGTCTGAAGTGGCTTGGCTTCTGGGATGTAGCCGCGTCCTTGGCGAAAATTCACCGACGTTTCGGTCGACATTGCAGTCGCCATCATCAGGGAGCAGTTACCTACACCGACGTATCTTTTGGCATTGCAGTGGCCATCATCAGGGAACAATTACCTAAACCGACGTTTCGGTCGACATTGCAGTCGCCATCACCAGGGAGCAGTCACCTACACCGACGTTTCTGTCGACATTGCAGTCGCCATCGTCAGGGAGCAGTTTACCTACAGTAGGTAACTGCTCCCTGATGATGGCGACTGCAATTTCGACCGAAACGTCGGTTAATTATACGCCAAGGTCGCGGCTGCATTCCAGAAGCCAAACTACATCTCGTACAGTGGTTGGAAAATTTTTTGAATTACCAACACTCCTAGGTAACTGCTCCCTGATGGTGCTAACTGCAATGTCGACCGAAAGGTCGGTGAATTATGTAGGTAACTGCTCCCTGATGGTGTGCGACTGCAATGTCGACCGAAACGTCGGTGAATCATATTCGCCAAGGACGCGGCTACATCCCAGAAGCCAAAGCTACATCTCGTACAGTGGTTGTGAACTACGACGCTCCCTCGTGCACTAGAAGGCCACGGGTTGGTGCATCGCAATGGCGCAGCCAGGATTTGTGTATGGGGGGGTGTTAAAAAGTATGCCCCCCCCCCCTGTATTAAAGCTGGGGGGGGGGGTCCGGGGGTCTTCCCCCGGGAAAAATTTGGGTTTTAAGGTGTAAAATAGTGCTATTTTAGCAGTTTTCGGTTCTTAAATTTAAATATTGTTAATTTTAATGTGAAATTTGTTTGAGTGATGAATAAGAAATAAATTAAAGATTTGTTGCTAAGGGGGGGGGGTGTTTGAACCCTTAACCCCCCCCCCTCCTGGCTACGCCAAGGGTTGGTGCACGGTCCCACAGGTGCACGCGATGTGCGGCAACCTGTCCAAGAACTACCGCGACGTGGCGTGCCGGCCGGCGCCCGACGCCTTCAACCCGTGCGAGGACCTGATGGGCAACTGGAGCCTGCGAGTCGCCGTGTGGCTGGTCAGCGTGGCGGCCGTGCTGGGCAACCTGGCGGTGCTCTTGGTGCTGCTGTCGTCGCGCTTCCGCGTCACCGTGCCCAAGTTCCTCATGTGCAACCTGGCGTTCGCTGACCTCTGCATCGGCCTGTACCTGGCGCTGCTGGCCGGCGTGGACGCGCGCTCCGTCGGCACCTACTTCAACCACGCCATCGACTGGCAGAACGGTGAAGCTCCCGAAACTACACTTTTTTTTTTAAAGTGAAAACTTCTTTAGCCGCGTTGAGCGATTTTTGGTAAGGCCAAAACTTATGGGTTCGCGTCACCAGTGGCGGATCCGGGATTTTGGTTTGGGAGGGGCTTGACCCAGCTGAGGCTAGGCTTTATCAAGGCAAACGCTAAAACAATGGTGGACCCAGATGCTTTTGGAGGGGGCTTGAGCCCCTTAGCCCCCCCCCCCCCCCCTCGCCCCTCTGTATCCGTCACTGCGCGTCACCGACATGCTAGTGACGTGTTGCGCCAGACTGGCGACGCGCAGCGGCCTGTGTACATGTATAACGCGTATACACACCACTAATACATTGTATATATACTTGACTGCATCATGTGCGTGTTGGACTCTTTTTTTGGGATGGGTAAAATTCTTGTGAGTTCGCATCACCGACATGCTGTATGTAGTAGCAGTAAGTGAAGTTAATTTGACCACGTGAATACATGACCTAGGTCTGACATCACTCGTAAGTCATAGCTAGGTAATGAATTTTTTTACGTAATTTTTACATAACC
Source organism: Bacillus rossius redtenbacheri (assembly GCF_032445375.1). Lineage (NCBI taxonomy): Eukaryota > Metazoa > Arthropoda > Insecta > Phasmatodea > Bacillidae > Bacillus > Bacillus rossius. The sequence continues at coordinate 43,377,896 of NC_086337.1, read as the reverse complement.
ACTGACATCTGTTGTGACTGAAAAATGATGTAAAGCTAAATGATATCATGCTGACATCGTACTGATATAATACCAAAATCATTTTCTTACGTACATTTGACGTAGAAATGATGTCATATTACACATTTAAAAACAAAGTTTTAAGTTTTCACTTCTGTTGACAGTCCCCATGACTGGCTTTTTTTTCTTCCGAACCTAACATAAAGTTATAAGTGTGCGGGATAGGTCTGGGTAGGGAAGACGCTAAGTGGGTCTCAGGCCGAAGCCTATACGCTATAACCATGCAGGAGAGGTAGCATGCATCATGTGTCAGGAGTGGATTGGCCAGCCATGACTGCGATCGGCGCCATGGACCAACTCCCCTCACTGACTATTCTAGACTAAAAAAAGATTAAGTTGGGCTCAAGGAAAAACCTGCACATACACAGGGGAAACCCCTGGGCTCTTTAATGCGGGGTGCAATCTCCGAAACCTAGTGCGGTCAAGGATCTTTCGTCTTGCATTCCGACGTGGTTTCGCATTCTGTAATCCAGCAATCAATCCTGCTTCTGAGATCAGTTTATTTTTCCGGGTGGATTCCAGTTGTCGACCTTGGCCGCCAGGTCGCATCACTGCACTGCCGGCGTTTTTAGTACCCTCAAAGTTCATAATGGTTCATATCGCACTGTCACTTTTGGAATTCCCCTTGCATCTATACAGATGTTCTATAATCCGGCAAAGTAGCTAATTCGGCATTGTTGTAATCCTGAACGTGCTACATCAAATATCTTAAATTTTTGTTTCTTAAATTATTTTGCTTACTTATATTTGTATTTTTGTCTACTATTAATACGATTTAATAATTTCATTGTTTTTAAATAGTTTCTCAAAATTTTTACATGATATTTAGATTTTGATTGACCATTGAATGTATCTCACACTTCCCCCTTGTTTACCATTGCAATGCACAGTTCCCTTGTTGTTACAACCAGGTTCCACCGCAGGACCACGCAAAACAATTGGGAGAGATAAATGCACGAAACTGTCCAAAAAACCACAAGTCACAGCACCTGTCCCATGGTCCAGAACACGAATTGTAATGCACGGCATACCTATTGGTTCGTGTTCTCGTTGAAGTCGACCGCACAACCTACTCACATTATGTGAACAAAAGGAGAGAACTGAACAATCAAAATGGGCGCCCGATAACAGTAACTACATGGTCAGTGTCACCAAACGTCTCAATGGGTAAATTCCCTTCTAAACACCAGTTACCTATACCAGGGGCGCAACAACAGGGGGGAGGGGCAAGATTATTCTGCCCCCCTCCCCCCCTGAAACCTTGAAGTGGGGGCAAACGGGGGCAAAGAAAGTGCTGTGTAATCAATTTGTATATAGTAAAACTGCTTAAATAGCACCATTTTCCACCTTGCTTCATTAGGGGGGATCGATGATTCTTTATAAAAAGGTATATTGCCCCCCCCCCCCTTTTGGAAATTTAGTGTTGCGCCCCTGACCTATACCTAGTTACACAACACCCCTGGAATTAAAAATTCCCTCACCGTGTTGGTTAACCCCGCATGCCAAACCCTGCAGATGTCAGCTACGAGTGAACGCGATCTCGCAGGTCCCGGCTGCGAGGTGGCGGGGTTCCTGACCGTGTTCGCCAGCGAGCTGTCCGTCTTCACCCTCATGGTGATCACCAGCGAGCGATGGTACACCATCACGTACGCCATCCACCTGAACAAGAGGCTGAAGCTCAGCTCGGCGGGCAAGATCATGACCGCCGGCTGGGTCTACTCCCTGACGATGGCGTCCCTGCCGATCTTCGGTGTGAGCGGGTACTACAAGACAAGGTGAGGGACATCCCATAGACTGCCAATCAGGCCGAGTTAAAAAAAAAAAAAACACCCCAGTAACACATGCAACGCAACACTGCCCAGTTCTCTACTTCTTGCGTTTCCATCATCTGTATTCGAAGCCTAGGGCCTTTGAATATATATATATATATATATATATATATATATATATATATATATATATATATATACTGTATAGAAGTCGCCAGCCCAGGTTTAAATTTCTAATACGGTTTGAGGTAGTTGGTTAATTCACCGCCGCAATCGCCACCATCTCTAGGGCATCGACTTGTGGTGGTCCCTAGCAGACAAGTGTCGAACTCTTCAAACACCCCTTCCCCACCCTCCCTCAAACATACGTTGTCCTCCACCCACCCTCTACCCAACCTCTCATCCCTACAGTTTTGTGACGCACAAACTCCCGTTGAACGACCTTGAGCTGCAGTGAATGTTGGGTTGGGGGGGGGGGGGTGCGGGGAATGACAGCGGGTGACAGTGCTGCGCTCTAACGTGCAAATAACAACCTAAGACGATACAGGACGTTACGGCAGCGCACTGCAGCGGTGAAGTTTCCAAGCTGCTCATCATACGCTCCTGAAAAATGTAGAGTAAATCCTATCCACTCGCGACTTCTATACAGTATATATATTCAATGCTAGAGCGGAATTCAAAGACGTTCGGGTATGGTAGCTAATAAGCATTGCCTTGTTGAAATACAACCGTAACCTAACTGGAGGGACGTATTTTAGAACTTGTCCAAACAAAACCCCAGTAAGATAACAAAACAACAACCGTTTTAATAAACGCGAGGCTAGAAACTGGTTCCAATGCATTCTAGCAGTTCTTCCGCAACCATCGATACAATTTTTAAAGCAAATATGCTATAGATAGCAGCACCATCGCACAAAAAATAGATCCGCCTTTCTAATATTCTCAGGTACTTTATAATTTGTGATTATTTCTTTTTAATGACCATTTGAGTATACATAATAATTCCAGGAGAGTTTCGCTATTATAAAGTTTCATTTGGCACACCAACACGCTTAGTACATCCCTCGATGATCACAAAAATGATAATAAACGAGTTGATGGCACCAGACGCAAGTCCGCCATCTGGACAAAATTACGAAAAAGTGAGCCCTGCGCTTGCACGGAACTTGGGATACAGATCGGCAACGAAAAGGACAACAAAATGCATAAAAACCCATTTACAAAAATCTTTAACCTTTTTAATGTGAAAACTGATTTCAAAATTTCTTTGGTTCGGTATAAGTAACAACAAATTCGTTTTAAGCAAACTTTTTTTTCATTTATTCTTCATGGAAAACTACAAATATCTTGACCGATCGATCATCCAAACACAAACAAAAGGCACACATTGCAATGCCTACTTAGCTGGATAACACAAATATTCCCTCGAGTATATATTCCTGCTGTAATCAATGGCGAACCCAAAAGCCAGTGAGGGAGGGGGGCTTTTGTACAGAAACTAATGTTCCCATTTATATATCCCATAATTATAATTGTATCCAGCTTAAGTTGGGGTTATTTCATTATCCCTGGCTATGATTTAAATTTAGGTAAATTAAAAAAAAGACCACCTATTTAAATCGATAACATGATGTGACTTCTGGGAATTTTCTACCTATTTTTCACTTCAGGGTCTCTGTGAATTAAAATCCATCGTCAACTAATTTTTCTTTAATATACATAACTGATTTAACTTTTGTGTGTACACTATAACTGTTGTGATTTTGCACAAATTACTTCCAGACTGATACACAAGTGTATAATTGGGAAATCTCTGTCGATTTCATCAATGGTAAAGATCAGGGGCGCAACAACTAAATTTCCAAAAGGGGGGGTGGGCAATATACCTTTTTATAAAGAATCGTCGATCCCCCGGGAAAATTTGTATTTCAAGGTGGAAAATTGTGCTATTTAAGCAGTTTCATTATCTAAAAATTGATTACACAGCACTTTCTTTGCCCCAGTTTGCCCCCCTCTTCAAGGTTTCAGAGTGGGGAAAAATTCCCTCCCCCCCCCCCCCTGTTGTTGCGCCACTGGTAAAGATCGGACTTAAAAGGTAGAGATGGAAGGTTTTTTTTTTTGCAACACTAATATTACTGTAACTCCCTTGATACGCAAAATATTACATCCAGTCTAAGTAAGGGTAAAACTTGTAAGTAGTTTCGGGAACTGTTGTCGAGTATGGTGGTCGCTTGTCGTTTGCGGTCCAGCATCTGCCTGCCGCTGGACATCAGCGACTCCACGGACCTGGCCTACATCGTGGTGCTGCTGTCGTTCAACGGGCTCGCCTTCCTCGTCATCTGCGCCTGCTACACGCGCATGTACTGCTCCATCAAGGGCGGGCAGGACGCCGTTGCGGCGCTCGCGCGCTCCGACATGACGGTCGCCAAGCGCATGGCCTTGCTCGTCTTCACCGACTTCGCGTGCTGGGCGCCCATCGCCTTCTTCGGCCTGACTGCGCTGGCCGGCAGGCCGCTCATCGACGTGTCGCACACCAAGATCCTGCTGGTGTTCTTCTACCCGCTCAACTCGTGCGCCAACCCCTACCTGTACGCCCTGCTCACGCAGCAGTACCGCCGCGACCTCTTCGTGCTGCTCAGCAGGTACGCTCCCCTTCTCTGCACGACTGATGCCCGAGGCCTGTGTATTGTTGTGTCGAGTTCCTGTTCGTGCTGCTCAGCAGGTGCGCTCCCCTCTGCACAACTGATGCCCGAGGCTTGTGTATTGTTGTGTCGCGTTCCTGTTCGTGCTGCTCAGCAGGTACGCTCCCCTCTGCACGACTGATGCCCGAGGCTTGTGTATTGTTGTGTCGAGTTCCTGTTCGTGCTGCTCAGCAGGTACGCTCCCCTCTGCACGACTGATGCCTGAGGCTTGTGTATTGTTGTGTCGAGTTCCTGTTCGTGCTGCTCAGCAGGTGCGCTCCCCTCTGCACGACTGATGCCCGAGGCTTGTGTATTGTTGTGTCGAGTTCCTGTTCGTGCTGCTCAGCAGGTGCGCTCCCCTCTGCACGACTGATGCCCGAGGCCTGTGTATTGTTGTGTCGAGTTCCTGTTCGTGCTGCTCAGCAGGTGCGCTCCCCTCTGCACAACTGATGCCCGAGGCCTGTGTATTGTTGTGTCGAGTTCCTGTTCGTGCTGCTCAGCAGGTGCGCTCCCCTCTGCACGACTGATGCCCGAGGCTTGTGTATTGTTGTGTCGAGTTCCTGTTCGTGCTGCTCAGCAGGTACGCTCCCCTCTGCACGACTGATGCCCGAGGCTTGTGTATTGTTGTGTCGAGTTCCTGTTCGTGCTGCTCAGCAGGTGCGCTCCCCTCTGCACGACTGATGCCTGAGGCTTGTGTATTGTTGTGTCGCGTTCCTGTTCGTGCTGCTCAGCAGGTACGCTCCCCTCTGCACGACTGATGCCTGAGGCTTGTGTATTGTTGTGTCGAGTTCCTGTTCGTGCTGCTCAGCAGGTGCGCTCCCCTCTGCACGACTGATGCCTGAGGCTTGTGTATTGTTGTGTCGCGTTCCTGTTCGTGCTGCTCAGCAGGTGCGCTCCCCTCTGCACGACTGATGCCTGAGGCTTGTGTATTGTTGTATCGCGTTCCTGTTCGTGCTGCTCAGCAGGTGCGCTCCCCTCTGCACGACTGATGCCTGAGGCCTGTGTATTGTTGTGTCGCGTTCCTGTTCGTGCTGCTCAGCAGGTGCGCTCCCCTCTGCACGACTGATGCCTGAGGCTTGTGTATTGTTGTGTCGCGTTCCTGTTCGTGCTGCTCAGCAGGTGCGCTCCCCTCTGCACGACTGATGCCTGAGGCTTGTGTATTGTTGTGTCGAGTTCCTGTTCGTGCTGCTCAGCAGGTGCGATCCCCTCTGCACGACTGATGCCTGAGGCTTGTGTATTGTTGTGTCGAGTTCCTGTTCGTGCTGCTCAGCAGGTGCGCTCCCCTCTGCACGACTGATGCCTGAGGCTTGTGTATTGTTGTGTCGCGTTCCTGTTCGTGCTGCTCAGCAGGTACGCTCCCCTCTGCACGACTGATGCCTGAGGCTTGTGTATTGTTGTGTCGAGTTCCTATTCGTGCTGCTCAGCAGGTGCGCTCCCCTCTGCACGACTGATGCCTGAGGCTTGTGTATTGTTGTGTCGCGTTCCTGTTCGTGCTGCTCAGCAGGTGCGCTCCCCTCTGCACGACTGATGCCTGAGGCTTGTGTATTGTTGTGTCGCGTTCCTGTTCGTGCTGCTCAGCAGGTGCGCTCCCCTCTGCACGACTGATGCCTGAGGCCTGTGTATTGTTGTGTCGCGTTCCTGTTCGTGCTGCTCAGCAGGTGCGCTCCCCTCTGCACGACTGATGCCTGAGGCTTGTGTATTGTTGTGTCGCGTTCCTGTTCGTGCTGCTCAGCAGGTGCGCTCCTCTCTGCACGACTGATGCCTGAGGCCTGTGTATTGTTGTGTCGCGTTCCTGTTCGTGCTGCTCAGCATGTGCGCTCCCCTCTGCACGACTGATGCCTGAGGCTTGTGTATTGTTGTGTCGCGTTCCTGTTCGTGCTGCTCAGCAGGTGCGCTCCCCTCTGCACGACTGATGCCTGAGGCTTGTATATTGTTGTGTCGCGTTCCTGTTCGTGCTGCTCAGCAGGTGCGCTCCCCTCTGCACGACTGATGCCTGAGGCCTGTGTATTGTTGTGTCGCGTTCCTGTTCGTGCTGCTCAGCAGGTACGCCCCCTCTGCACGACTGATGCCCGAGGCTTGTGTATTGTTGTGTCGAGTTCCTGTTCGTGCTGCTCAGAATCTGCGCTCCGCTCTGCACGACTGATGCCCGAGGCTTGTGTATTGTTATGTCGAGTTCCTGTTCGTGCTGCTCAGCAGGTACGCTCCCCTCTGCACGACTGATGTCCGAGGCTTGTGTATTGTTGTGTCGAGTTCCTGTTCGTGCTGCTCAGCAGGTGCGCTCCCCTCTGCACGACTGATGCCCGAGGCCTGTGTATTGTTGTGTCGCGTTCCTGTTCGTGCTGCTCAGCAGGTGCGCTCCCCTCTGCACGACTGATGCCTGAGGCTTGTGTATTGTTGTGTCGCGTTCCTGTTCGTGCTGCTCAGCAGGTACGCTCCCCTCTGCACGACTGATGCCTGAGGCTTGTGTATTGTTGTGTCGAGTTCCTGTTCGTGCTGCTCAGCAGGTACGCTCCTTCTCTGGACGACTGATGCCCAAGGCTTGTGTATTGTTGTGTCGAGTTCCTGTTCGTGCTGCTCAGAATCTGCGCTCCGCTCTGCACGACTGATGCCCGAGGCTTGTGTATTGTTATGTCGAGTTCCTGTTCGTGCTGCTCAGCAGGTACGCTCCTCTGCACGACTGATGCCCGAGGCTTGTGTATTGTTGTGTCGCGTTCCTGTTCGTGCTGCTCAGAATCTGCGCTCCGCTCTGCACGACTGATGCCCGAGGCTTGTGTATTGTTATGTCGAGTTCCTGTTCGTGCTGCTCAGCAGGTACGCCCCCTCTGCACGTCTGATGCCCGAGGCTTGTGTATTGTTATGTCGAGTTCCTGTTCGTGCTGCTCAGCAGGTACGCTCCCCTCTGCACGACTGATGCCCGAGGCTTGTGTATTGTTGTGTCGCGTTCCTGTTCGTGCTGCTCAGCAGGTACGCTCCCCTCTGCACGACTGATGCCTGAGGCTTGTGTATTGTTGTGTCGAGTTCCTGTTCGTGCTGCTCAGCAGGTACGCTCCTTCTCTGGACGACTGATGCCTGAGGCTTGTGTATTGTTGTGTCGAGTTCCTGTTCGTGCTGCTCAGCAGGTATGCTCCCCTCTGCACGACTGATGCCTGAGGCTTGTGTATTGTTGTGTCGAGTTCCTGTTCGTGCTGCTCAGCATGTACGCTCCCCTCTGCACGACTGATGCCCGAGGCTTGTGTATTGTTGTGTCGCGTTCCTGTTCGTGCTGCTCAGCAGGTACGCTCCCCTCTGCACGACTGATGCCTGAGGCTTGTGTATTGTTGTGTCGAGTTCCTGTTCGTGCTGCTCACCAGGTACGCTCCCCTCTGCACGACTGATGCCTGAGGCTTGTGTATTGTTGTGTCGAGTTCCTGTTCGTGCTGCTCAGCAGGTACGCTCCTTCTCTGGACGACTGATGCCCAAGGCTTGTGTATTGTTGTGTCGAGTTCCTGTTCGTGCTGCTCAGCAGGTACGCTCCCCTCTGCACGACTGATGCCTGAGGCTTGTGTATTGTTGTGTCAATTTCCTGTTCGTGCTGCTCAGCAGGTACGCTCCTTCTCTGGACGACTGATGCCCAAGGCTTGTGTATTGTTGTGTCGCGTTCCTGTTCGTGCTGCTCAGCAGGTACGCTCCCCTCTGCACGACTGATGCCTGAGGCTTGTGTATTGTTGTGTCGAGTTCCTGTTCGTGCTGCTCAGCAGGTACGCTCCTTCTCTGGACGACTGATGCCCAAGGCTTGTGTATTGTTGTGTCGAGTTCCTGTTCGTGCTGCTCAGCAGGTACGCTCCCCCCTGCACGACTGATGCCCAAGGCTTGTGTATTGTTGTGTCGAGTTCCTGTTCGTGCTGCTCAGCAGGTGCGCTCCCCTCTGCACGACTGATGACCGAGGCTTGTGTATTGTTATGTCGAGTTCCTGTTCGTGCTGCTCAGCAGGTACGCTCCTCTGCACTACTGATGCCCAAGGCTTGTGTATTGTTATGTCGAGTTCCTGTTCGTGCTGCTTAGCAGGTACGCTCCTCTGCACGACTGATGTCCAAGGCTTGTGTACAGTTATGTCGAGTTCCTGTTCGTGCTGCTCAGCAGGTACGCCCCCTCTGCACGACTGATGCCCAAGGCTTGTGTATTGTTATGTCGAGTTCCTGTTCGTGCTCCTCAGCAGGTACGCTCCTCTGCACGACTGATGCCCAAGGCTTGTGTATTGTTATGTCGAGTTCCTGTTCGTGCTGCTCAGCAGGTACGCTCCCCCCTGCACGACTGATGCCCAAGGCTTGTGTATTGTTATGTCGAGTTCCTGTTCGTGCTGCTCAGCAGGTCTGCCCCCTCTGCACGACTGACTCCCAAGGCTTGTGTATTGTTATGTCGAGTTCCTGTTCGTGCTTCTCAGCAGGTACGCCCCCTCTGCAGACTGATGCCCAAGGCTTGTGTATTGTTGTGTCGAGTTCCTGTTCGTGCTGCTCAGCAGGTGCGCCCCCTCTGCACGACTGACTCCCAAGGCTTGTGTATTGTTATGTCGAGTTCCTGTTTTTGCTGCTCAGCAGATACGCCCCCTCGCGATCCTAGACGTGAAAAAACGAGTTGAATACCTCCGGTCGACTAAAGCCCAAGGCTTGTATATTGTTATGTCGAGTTCCTGTTCGTGCTGCTCAGCAGGTACGCTCCTCTGCACGACTGATGCCCAAGGCTTGTGTATTGTTATGTCGAGTTCCTGTTCGTGCTGCTCAGCAGGTACGCTCCTCTGCACGACTGATGCCCAAGGCTTGTGTATTGTTATGTCGAGTTCCTGTTCGTGCTGCTCAGCAGGTACGCTCCTCTGCACGACTGATGCCCAAGGCTTGTGTATTGTTATGTCGAGTTCCTGTTCGTGCTGCTCAGCAGGTACGTTACCTCCTGCATGACTGATGCCCAAGGCTTGTGTATTGTTGTGTCGAGTTCCTGTTCGTGCTGCTCAGCAGGTGCGCCCCCTCTGCACGACTGACTCCCAAGGCTTGTGTATTGTTGTGTCGAGTTCCTGTTCGTGCTGCTCAGCAGGTACGCCCCCTCTGCACGACTGACTCCCAAGGCTTGTGTATTGTTATGTCGAGTTCCTGTTCGTGCTGCTCAGCAGGTGCGCCCCCTCTGCACGACTGACTCCCAAGGCTTGTGTATTGTTGTGTCGAGTTCCTGTTCGTGCTGCTCAGCAGGTGCGCCCCCTCTGCACGACTGACTCCCAAGGCTTGTGTATTGTTATGTCGAGTTCCTGTTCGTGCTGCTCAGCAGGTACGCCCCCTCGCGATCCTAGACGTGAAAAAACGAGTTGAATACCTCCGGTCGACTAAAGCCCAAGGCTTGTATATTGTTATGTCGAGTTCCTGTTCGTGCTGCTCAGCAGGTACGCTCCCCTCTGCACGACTGATGCCCGAGGCTTGTGTATTGTTGTGTCGAGTTCCTGTTTTTGCTGCTCAGCAGGTGCGCTCCCTCGCGATACTAGACGTGAAAAAACGAGTTGAATACCTCCGTACGACTAATGCCCAAGGCTTGTCGAAATGGGGAAGGTTTTTTTTTAAACAGAAAGAAAAACCTGTAACTTTAATAATATGGAGAATATCACATCCGTTTGAAAGTATTATAACTTTGTCGCAATAAATGTTTGATACGACCAGCCATAACTGCAAGAGGTTAAAAAAACGGGGGTTCCAGGACAAAAAAATAAAATATTCAAAACCTCCATCGTAGGCACAACATCGAATTCTTACAAATTGCTTGTTAATCTTATAATTTTTATCTAAAACTTTTGTCTGAAACAATATTTGATAAGCCGAACCATTGTTGCAGGGGTTAAAAAAAATTAAATGGTAGTATTTTAAACAATTCAAAATTTCTGTTCCATGAGCACTATTAAGTACGTTATGTTTTATTGTAAAAAATAAATTTTTTTCTACAACATTCGTCTGGATAATTTTTATACGAACAACCATTACTGCTAGGGTTGGGGGGAAAAACAGGGGTTCAACGACAAAAAATTTTATAAATTCATTAGTGGGGACACTATCAATTCCGTTCATATTGTTTGTAAACCTTATAAATACTATCAAAATAGTTGCCTGAAATAATTTTCGGTGCATCTAACATTGTGCGAGGAATGGATAAAGAGGTGTTAAAATACCAGAAGGAATTAATAATTCTCTAGTAGGCATACCATCAAATCCGTACACATTGTTTGTAAATCTTACAATTTGTATCTAAAACTTTTGTGTAAAACAATTTTTATAATACAAACCATTACGGCAAGGGGTTTTAAAAACCTGGTGTTGAAATAAGAAAATTAATAAAACTTCCGTAACTTTTTAAGTATTGTTGAAAACTACTGCAAGGGTGGAAACAAGGACAGAAAGACAAAAAAAAATTGTTTTTAATATATACTACCAAATCCTTTATGATTTATTTTAAAACACCTAAACTTTATCTAAAATCTTTGGATGAAACAATTTTTGATGAAAAGAATTATTACCGTAAAAAACCGGGATTGAATTTTTAAAAATTAAACTTCCTTAGTATCAAATTCGTTAGAATTTATTTATAAACCTCTTAATATTACCTTCAAAAATTCTAAAAGAAATTCTATACTACCACCTATTAGTACAAGAGATGAAAAAATAGTGTTTGAAGGTAAAAAAATAATTACATAACTACCTTAATAGGCAAAATATGAAATTGTTTAAGACTTCCAATGCTAGATGCATTGAGTTAAAACATTCAAAATATTTTCGCAGCATAGAATATGAGAAAAAGTGTATTTCAATTTTTTTTAATATTGACGATCATATAATGTTACAGAAGTTTATTTAAGTTTCAAAAACATTTCCATAATAAATAGGTAATTTTAAATCTACTTAGGCCTATAGGCTGTTCCGAAATGGATTTTTAAAATTTTATTTTAGTGTGCAGCATGCGTGCACTTTGTATAACTAGTACAGTGCCAGAGTTTCCGAGTGGATTCTTTGTCACCAGGTCTGCCAGGTTCTAGTTCACTCCTAAGTGTAAGGGTGAGGTCGGGGTCTAACACGTGAGCAGTGTCGCCCCTACCGTATGGTAGACTCTTTCTGCTCTGACCAACTCTTCTTCCTGAACCATCCTTCTTTCTCGCGTATTTAACCTGCCTGAAATTAAATGCATGAAATTTGGCATCCCGCATGAAAGTGCTCAGGGTTTTTTTTTTTTTTTTTTCCCTCTGTGTCTATGCAGGTTTTACCTGGGCCCAACTTATCTAGTAGTTTAGTCTAGAGTTAAGAGTGAGGGGAGTTAAGACATGGCGCCAATCGCTGCCGTGGCTCTGGCCAATCCCCCTCCTAAGCACACGATGCATGGCGACCCTCTCCCTGCATGGCTAATCCCAGCATGACCAGGCGTATAGGCTTCGGCCTGAGACGCACCTAGGTCCCTCCCTAACCCGGACCCCTCCAAAATACACTTAGTTTTAGCTTTGAATATATATATATATATATATATATCTTATATATATATATCTTATATATAAAATTCTCGTGTCACAGTTTTCGTTGCCATACTCCTCCGAAACGGCTTGACCGATTTTGATGAAATTTTGTATGCATATTCAGTAGGTCTGAGAATCGGCTACTATCTATTTTTTATACCCCTAAGTAATAAGGGTTGTCCACCCCTAACATTTTTTTTTTATTTCCAGTTTTTGGTAGGAAATCACCATGGCAACGGCTGTTGCTTTGTTGATGCTTCATTCGTCTCTATGGCAACGGCTATTTCATTTTTGCATTGTTCATGCCTTCTGCGTCTCCATGGCAACGGGCATCGCGCGGCAGTGGCGTACCCACAACGAGGGGCATGTATTATGAGCGGCGCAAAAGTGATCTGCCTGTAGACTGCCGTAGCGAAGTACGGGTACATCAGTTTTATGTTGCGTGCACGAGTCGGGAAACCATCGGTACATTATACAGCATTGTAATAAATTTTCACGGAATTTTTTATTATTTACCATTACTGTAAATGGGAGATGTGGCATAATTCTTTTTCCATTAGTATAGCCGTGCGAAGCCGGGTCGGGCAGCTAGTATATATATATATATATATATATATATATATATATATATATATATATATATATATATACACACACACACTGTATAGAAGTCGCGAGTGGATAGGATTTACTCTACGTTTTTTTCAGGAGCGTATGAGGAGCAGCTTGGGAACTTCACCGCTGCAGTGCGCTGCTGTGTAACGCCCTGTATCGTCTTAGTTGTGTTATTTACACGTTAGAGCGCAGCACTGTCGCCCGCTGTCATTCCCCCCCCCCCCACCTATCAATCACTGCAGCTCAAGGTCGTTGAACGGGGGAGGGGGGAAGGGATGTTTGAAGAGTTCCGACACTATTGTCCGCTAGGGACCACCACAAGTCGACGATGCCCTAGATATGGTGGCGATTGCGGCGGTGAATTAACCAACTACCTCGAAACCGTATTTAGAAATTTTAACCTGGGCTGGCGACTTCTATACAGTATATATATGCAAAGGTTTTAGTTAGGTTAGGAAAAGAAATGGTGTCTGAGAGCTGCAGTGTCGCGCAGGTACGGGCTGTGTTCGCGGCGCGCGGCCAGGTACAAGGGCGCCGCCGCCCCCGCCGCCACGGGCTGCGCCGGCAGGATGGCAGCGGCGTGCGCCGGCGCCGGGGGCGGCGGGGGCTGCGGTCCCCCGGGTCCCCACCAGGGGCACGCGGCGGCGGACAGCCACCGCGGCTCGCTGCTCACCTCCGTCACCTCGGTGGACAGCGGCCAGGCGGCGGCGCGCGCCGGTTCGCTGACGGCGGTGCCGGAGGCGGGGCCCGCCGCCGGCCCCCAGCCGCCGCCGCCTCCCGCCGCCCGCCGCCAGTCCACCGTCGAGCTGTTCAGCCTGGACAACAGCCTCGTCGGCGCGGAGGAGGAGGCGGCTTCACCACCCGCCCCCGCCCGCCTCACCACCTTCCTCTAGGATACACACCGACCACATGCACCAGGAGCTTCACGAAGCTACACTCCACGCGTCTTTCAACTGTCACATTCAATGGCGGCTCCAGGAAGACCCGTCGGCAGAGACCGGGAAAAATTTCGCGGGTATCAATGACCTCCAGGATAGACTCTACTATCCTCCACACACTCTGGCAAATGCCAAACTGTTCGTTCGTTGGCTGTTGACTTGTGAGTCAGTCGTCTCGACGCTTCTACGAGTGAGGGTCTCCAATTGGCCCTCATTACTCCAGGTTAACAGTGAACCAATGGACAGTAGCAGCATTAAGGTATAATTAATTGAATTGTAGCGTGTCACGAAATGAATCCGCGAATTTTTCAGGTCTCTACCTATCGGGTAGGGCTCTCACACATAGGAGGATGCAGTTAGTGATCACGACATTGCCCTTGGGATATTCACATAATATACGGTCTCAAATACTACTGAAATTCAGTATTTCCTTACAAATTTTGATTGAAAGAAGAGTAGCTCATTAACGAAAGTATTTTAAGTTAACGTTAATATTCCCTACAAAGAAATAAGAAGTAAAATTTGGGCACGGAAGGGGCTATCGCCCCCTGCGCCCTTCCTCTGGAGCCGCGCTTGATTACAATACAATACAATACAATGTTACATACTGTACATGTTTGTGCTCCACCAGATGAACACGATTTCAAACGTAGAACGAATTTCTCAGATACCGTGCGCATGTGAAATTGCACGGTAAAAAAAATTGTTATACCAAATGCTTATTTTCACAATAGAATTGTCAAAACTAAGGTTACGTAATCTGATAACCAGTGGCGGTACTAATAACGCACACTGGGCCTAAAGCAAGAATGAGAGATAACAATGCATTAAAATATCCTTGTAATGAGGCTGTTATTTATTTAAAAATTTCGGATTCCCCATTATACTGTGAAAGGGTGGTCCATACCACCCAAAATCCTCCATAATTCGCCTCTCCTGAGATTCTTAAGGGGATTGGTGCACCAGCATCGTATTAAAAAAAACAATATATTTGTTAATGATTCAGCTGCTAGAGAAGATTTGAACCATTCTGGTGTAAAATTTATTTTTTTATTTTTTTATTTTAATTAAGTTATTGCTGATTTTCGGGAATTTTTTAAATTCAAGCTTTATTAAAAAACTATAAAGAATTCAGTGGTAAAACTTTCGCAGATAAATTTTCAGACACGGGAGATATAACTGTGACCATTATTTTATCTGTAATCATTATTAATTTAACGTATTTACAATTTGAATTTTAATAAATAAGCTGCTACGAAATTACGTGATATTCATTTGCGAATTTAATAACATTCGCGTTTTCATTTGTAATTCAAACGCCTACATATATGTCGGCTGAATGATTGACTTTATTTTAGTCTTTAGCTTATTGCAGTCGGACCTAAAGTAAAAATGTAGCTGTAGAAATTTGAGCAGCGTGCAAGCTCGGATACGAGGAATTATGGAGCGCGCTGGACAGTAGTGACACCTTGCGACAGTTTTCCAAACTTTTTGCAGCTTGTTCCCACCCAGCCACAGCTGTCTGCTGTTTACGAAGGGGAGACGGGATTTCGCGGGAAACTGATATGAAGGTCAACGTACTCATTTTCAGTAGATAAGAGAACGTGTTTGGTATAGCTCGGCGTATAATTGAATGGTTATTCTCTGTTATTATTTAGCACAGTGATTTAGCTAGATGTTTTTTGTTGTAAGCGTGAGATTTATTCAGGAATAAAATGCAGAAGAAACCTCCACCAAGCAGCGTACACAAAAGAACAAAACTATCGAAAACCATTAGAGCGCTTAGAAAAAAGAATAAAGAAAGATACGAGATTATTTTATTATAGCTTTTTTTACCATTTATATTTATTTTTCAGAGTTGCGTATGTACAACGCGATGGACGCGATGCGACAACAAAAAGATGTGTAAAATTTTAAACATTTTTTTTTTTTGTTTTTTCAGCAATGCGTGAACCATTCATTAACTATACTCAACATGTATCCGTATAATTACGTTTGAGTTTTTTTTTATGACAGGCACCAATGTTAACAAGTTTATTAAGCCACAATAGACTTTTTTCAGAAAACTAAGTGTAGCAGAAAACACTCAACATAGTCTCACACAAAATCAGTTTACATGAATGCAGTTTTAAGAAGTAAGCTACGTAAATAATAGTTAAAAATTATTTAATATCTGCTGGTAACGTTTCCAAAGTATCAGCTTCGCCTTCATTCACGAACAATATTCGTGAGCTTATTTATTTATTATGCTGGCTATTCGTTGGTGACTGTTAGGACTGCAAAATTAGTAAATATTTTTCACCCTATCCTGAGTTAAATCTAAGTGTGCGCGGTTAGATGAGGACCTAGATGTGTCTCAGGCTTACGCCTTTACACTCTACTCATGCGGGGTATTAACCATGCGCGTAAGGGCGCGTTGCCATTGACCTGTAGGATAGTCTCAACAATCCTCTACGAACTCGAAAAATGTCACCTGCTCATTGCCTACTTGACTTGTGACAACTGTTTGTTGTAATGCCTGTGATTCATCGTTGATTTTGTTGAGGAATTTTTTAGTGATTCAGAGCCTCCCATTTAACTGTGGCCGAATTGAAGAAGCATGTTACATGCTTGAATTCATAGCGAATGGAAACCACAAATATTTACTGATGTAGTGGTTGGTAAAAAAAATATTATTCGTATCG
The DNA here is from genome assembly GCF_032445375.1 of Bacillus rossius redtenbacheri. Taxonomy (NCBI): domain Eukaryota; kingdom Metazoa; phylum Arthropoda; class Insecta; order Phasmatodea; family Bacillidae; genus Bacillus; species Bacillus rossius. The sequence goes on along the minus strand of NC_086337.1, from coordinate 43,361,642 downwards.
CGTCCATTGCTTCGCGCCATTATGGCTCCTATATTATATGGATTTATAAAATATAACGATTCATTTACGACACTTAAGATAAGGTGTGTAGGATTTTAAGAATTCACTTGAATTAATATTTAAGAACATATTTCAGGATAACTTATGTAGACGCTCGTACAGACGGCACCGGTTGTGATGACTCATTGTTACCAGAGCAGGGGCCACGCATGTGAAACCTCAACACAACTCGAAAATCAGTAAGTGTTACATTGAAATGTGTCTGCTACAAATGTTCAGGAATTATAACTTTGAAATCGAGTAGAAATATTCCTGCAATCAGCATTAGGTATATTTTAATAGACATTGAAAGCGAATCATTAAGTAGCTTCAAAATCCAAATACCGGAATACAGATAGTCTGTAACAATACAGACCTCACAGACTAGATATGGTCCAGATTGTTAATACTAACACATTTGAAAAAAAACTGACTAGTTACTGAATATGTTGAAATTTTGTAAACCTGTTACTTTAGATGATTGGTGATGTGATAATGTCTCTTGGAAACTACATAAGATTTTAACTGCTTTTATTTCTCCATAAATTCGCAAATCACCATGGCAGCCATTTTACGATCATGATTTAATTCTTAAATTTTAAATTAGTTTATTTGTTGAGAGCCTGGTACAATGTGTCTGACCACTAAAGCGATCCGAGCCGCGTAGTGTATACTACTGCGAGGTTGTCGAAGTAGGCTCGGGTCGGGACGAATTTCGCTGTGAAGAAACAAAGGTTTTTAATACATGGAAAATTATCCCAAAGCCGAAAATTTGTACAGTAGTAGAATGAAAATTCTTAGTAACACGTCAAAAGTTTAAGTACTGCCGCAAACCTTGTGCGTCACACCAAAAACGGGCAGTTAAGTCCAAAATGACAATTTTATGCAACGATCCACAATAATGGATATTGCAAATGCACTTTATGGAGTAGACCGTCAGTATGGAACCCAAAATAATCTAGAAACATTGCCCTATCTGAGGATAGTGATAAAAAGCACAAAGTTTTAACATGTTTCTATAAAATATACCTTTTAAATCATTAAAGTTAACGAATTCACTTTCATTCAATTTTAAGGAAATATAAATACATCTTACATAAACTTAAAGAGCCCAACGTGGAAATCGCTTAAAGTAAACGTTGTTGCATATTTATTCATCTTTAAATTGGTATATTTTTTAAGTGTCTCATACAATTAGTCTGACCACTAAAGCGATCCGAGACGCGTAGTGTATACTACTGCGAGGTTGTCTAAGTAGGCTCGGGTCGGGACGAATTTCGCTGTTAAGAAACAAACATTATTAATACATGGAAAATTATCCCAAAGCAAAAATTTTGTACAGTAGTAGAATGAACATTTCTTAGTAACACGTCAAAAGTTTACTGATGAAACCTTGTGATCACACCAATAATGAGCAGTTGAGTCCTTAATGATAATTTCTACAATGATCCACAAAAATGTTTCGTAAATTTAATAACTTTAATACTTTTTTAAGCCGGTTCTCATTATGGCACCAAAGTAATATAAAAGAATGTCCTACATGGAAACTGTGATAAACACCTCAATGTTTAAACGTCCTATTATTAAATTGGTAATTTTAATCATAAAAGGTAAGAAATATATTTTTTTTATAGAAATTTGACTACATGTTACATAAATATGTTGAGTGTAGCGTCAAAATCACTTCATAAATATTGTCTGTGTGTTTTTTTTAAAGGTTTTAATGTGTATATTTTGAGTGTCTGGTACAATAGTCTGACCACTGATGTATTTCAAGCTGCGTAGTGTGTGTGTACAGCAGTGTTAAAGTCGCTCGTGCTGGGACGTTTTTTGCTCCAGAAAACTAAGGTTTTTAATGTATGGTAATTCCAGACTGAATTTTACTCTGAAAGAATAAAAGTTTCCTAACTGCAGGTGATTTTTGCTGCTTACGTAGATAAAAATCTTCCAGGATGCGATTTGCTTAGTTAAAAATGTTAGTATGATCGACTCTTTAATTTCTAAATTATAAATAAATAACAATAGAACTTCCCGGAAAGTTGTGATAAACTGACGATATTACGCGAGTAGCAGACCCGTACGTGACTACAGAGAAAGGCTATTTTCCTTGACCGTTAAGATTTCTGGGACGAACACCCTCTCACAGCTGGGGTCATAAAATACGGTCAAACTCTTGCAAAAACATCCACCACCGCTCTTTACCACTAGCAATTCAACGAAGTAAGCTAGGCGCAGCACTCCAATGAATTAACTTAGAAAAAAAATACTAAATATGTAATTCTATCAATACATTTTACAACACAACTTATGTTTTATTTATTTTCTGGAAAAAAATAATATTATCATACGAATTATGTTATAAAAGTGACAAAACTCAATAAGCACATTTACGGTGTATCGTTTTCTTCAATTGTTATGTAGTAAACTAATTTCATATAATTAAATATATATATTTTATAATATAGGCTACATTAAAATTTTGCACAGTTCTGATCTAAAATAATATAATGTATTAGAAATAAAAAATAATTATATTTTTTGGTATTAAAATATTTTTTAATAATAAAATTTTTGTAACAAAATACGAACACACATATATAAAAATAGAGGTCCTCTAGAATTTTTATTTACAAGTTCCAAGCAGAAATTGTTTATTGTTAATTTTATTGTATCAAAAAATCATTCATATAAGAAAAAAGAATATGTATATCTCAATAGATGTAACATGAATACACCCTATCATATGCATTAAATATATTTTAAGTAATTCCTAAATAAGACCAAGTTTATTGAGTGTCGCAGTACGCAGCGTGTTTCAAAGCCCGCCGGCCGTGAAAGATCAGTACGGCCGCAGTACACTGCAACGCTCGGGCAGCTTTAATGAGGCAACTAATTATGCTAGACTCTTTATAAATATACTATCTTAAAGCTAAAAGTATAATTAAAAACATTTATTTAGACATTTTTTCTTATTGGGCTCTTCAAATCGGTGTAAATCGTATTTTTATCTGGGTGGCAAAGATAAAATAAATATATGTCGTGAATTAATCTCTTTATATCATATCTTAAATATTAAAAATTTAAATTTTTTCTAACATTAATGGGCGTATTACAGTTTCTAGATTATTTTGGTAAGTTTACGGACAGTCAAAATTAAAAACTGTATAAATGGGTAGTATTTTAATGGACTGATGCTGTCACCTAGGACTTAAATGCAAATTTTCGGTGATAACGCACAAGGTCTTCAGCGGTAAACTTTCGGTATGTTATCAAGCATAGTCAACTCTACCACAGTACAAAAATTCAACTTTGGACAAATTTTTCACAGGTTGTCTTGGTTTCCTGGAGTAACATGAAAGTCTACGCGGGGAAGGGCGGCTACCTGATCCGAGAATGAAGGATAGGGCGAGATGGGAAGCGAAGATAAGAGCTGGTTGGGTGTCCGTGTTGGAGAGAGAGAGAGAGAGAGAGAGAGAGAGAGAGAGAGAGAAAGAGAGAAAGGCGATATTGTGGAAGACCTTCGAAAGATTCCCGCTAGATGGCAGGCCTCAGAGCTGCAACATTCGACAACCTCCCCTCACAGAAGCTCTCTCGCCACTAACTTGCCAAATCTCACCCGCTAGCTTATATGCGTGCTGGCTGGCCATACAGTAGTAATAAACAAGCATTTATAAAACACTTAAGCTCATTTCCAACAAATTCTGACGAATGACTGTTTTTTGTCCTGCACCAATCCCCTTAAGCTGTGTCCGCCCTTGCTGATAACACTGGGTATTTCACTGTACCTATATTTATTAAATGTATTACGTGTTTGCTAGATCGAGTGTTTTACATTTGGATACATGTGTTGTATCAAACTACTATACAAAATTGCATATTTAATTTTTAGATTGGTTACCAAAAATAAATGAATGTTTTTTTTCTGTAGTTTATATTAACTGGTTTTGACAATTCTATGAGCAAATTGTAAATCAGTGATGAAGCCATGCATAGAAGTCGGAAATAAGTTTGTCATCATAAGTCTATGGTTTCAAAAGTAGGCCTGTGGCGCTGTTCCAGTTGTAAACCAAGCAGGGTAACAAACATTCCTTTCATCTACCATCGAGAATTTAGTGTACGTACTTGTAAATGATGTCACATAGTTAAAGATTTTTTTTAATATGTGGCAGTAATACGTTTATAATAATTCAAGTGGTTTTTAATTTGGTGTTAATGAGTTGTAGGCCTAATAATGTAAAATTTGTCTACTACAAGAGACATTGTTTCTTCTGAGTTACTTAAAAACTTGATGGTATCCATTTTAACTTTCCAGAAAATTAATGGCTCTGATCAGTCAAGAATTAATTTTCAAGTCACACAATACATTAAAGGAATTCAGACAGTTATGTGAATACATTGAAAGTCAGCATAGTGATTACTCTTTTTTTTACTTTAATTTATTTACTTAAAAAAGTAGCAGTTACTGAGAAGACAAAAATAAAACTTAACCAGTATGTAAAATTTTGGTCTTAACTCTAGACTAATAATTCCTTTATTAAAGTTATTTTTACACAATATAATAATTATTTGTAAATATGGTGTTTATCCAGAGTTCTAAAATTTAGTGTAGGCTAGCTACACTTTAGATAATAGTATTAAGATTTTTTTACTTGCAAGAACAAATCAAATAATTTGTTTGACATATAAATGAGGAATTATTTGTGTTTTAAAGTTTACAATGTCTGTTAAAAATATTTATACTGAAATACCATAAGTTATATCATTACATTATTAAATTTTTTAAAGATATATTTACGAAGGTTATGTACATGTTTTATAGTGTAAAATAAAAGCAAATATTGCAATTTTTCGTTATCAATAAATGTTCATATAATCTCCTTTTTAAAATTGGTTTCTTCTCATTGTTGTATTTCTCCAATGTAGTGTGATGCTTGACCTATTGCATATTAAACTTTTTTAATTTTCAAACTTTGTTTGATAGTAAACACAATCATTATTATGTTTTTATTTGTATCAGATAAATTTAAAAATGAAAGTTCGTGCGAACAGATATTATGCCTGAAAAATTATGAAGGGGTGCTTTCACACATGATGATTATATAAACCGACTACTTGTAGTTTTATAATGTAAAAACTGTAACTATAATTGTTATATCCATAAATGGGTACGTAATTTACCACATATTATTCGAGACGTTATAAAAAAATGCATGCAGAAATTTGAAAAAAAAAAATCCACTTAAAATATTGCATACTAGAAGTAACTTCTGTTTTCCATGAGCGAATAAATTCATTTTATCAACCTAACTAAACACTAAGTGCATTTCTAGGAGGGTTCAAGGTTAGGGGGGGGGGGGGGTTTCTGGGTGCGTTTAGGCCGAAGCCTATACGCCTAGTCAACACATTTGAAGTTTAAATATTTTAACTTGATTACCTGAGAAAGATCAAGATGATTATTTTGTTCTTAAAAGAGGAGGAATTCATTCATCTATATTGGAGAAATAGATTGGTAAGCTTTCTTTTTTCTGATTTAATATATTTTAAAGAAAATATATATATTTTTTTAATTGGGCCTAAAATATAATTTTTTATGTATTTCCCAAATAGGGAAAACACAAAAAGCACTTCCAGCAGTGACCACAGTGTTAATTTTCAAGCAAAAATTTTAAATCATGATGAATATTTTCCTAACTTACTAGCAAAGAACAGATAATGTGATATTATGGTAATGGCGGTACGTTATTGTTGTTGATGCAGGTTGAGTTGTCACAATGCCTGGAGCGAACAAGCTACACAGGAAGTGTCTCGCGTTAATATTGTTAATGTAGGCCTAACAGTCCGAAACCCATCCTTGTTTGCATCAAGTTATTTTAATACATAGATTCTAACATTATTTTTTTTTTTTTAATTCTCCCCTGAAAAATATTCCTGCATCCGCCAGTGAATCGAATATACGTAGTTGTTCCCCAAAGGGCGTACAAAATGGGAGGATCGGAGATATATCCCCCCCCCCCCCCTTTTTTTCCCTTCTACAAATCCTCAAAAAAATTATTAAAATTGGAGTGGGTATGTTTTTTTTTTTCGTGAACTCGACTAAAATTCCAAAGTGCGATGTGATTTTTTCCGATTCGACATAACGATGCGTTGTCGTCGGGCCGGGCCAATATGTGGACGGTTGCAGCTCTCGAGGCGTCGTATTCCGTCGTGCGAGCTCGTCGCTTAGGCCCGCCTGGGCCGAGTCCGTGGCATTCTGGGCTTCTTTCTTTCCTCGTGATACAGCCGACATTCCCCTGCATCGGGGAGTCTAGGTGGCCGGTTAGAAGTGAGTGTCACTCGTTGCTTCTTCGAGTCGTTCACTTCTGGTTTGGGCATTATTCCTTGCTGCTCGCGTTATATATATATATATATATATATGAAAACTAACTATCAGAAATAGGCGTCCGCACCAAAGTATTGAATAAACATATTGTTAAAGCGTCAGTGAATATTATTAGGGCTTTATCCAAAAGGATAAAGTTACTAGGAGTGTATAAATACGTGAGTAAGAAATGACTGTGTCTGTTACTCCATTTCGTTAGTTCGAAACACGTATCACATCCATATTTAGTTATTCTGCGGAATAATTTCAAGAGAAATATTGATAAACTGAAATATTGTAATATTAACTACGTGAACCAAGTTTTCCACGAAACGTAGTTTACACTCTAATGTAGAGAATAAAAGTTGCTTTGACTTCAATATTTGGTTCACTATATATATATAAGTATAGTGAACCAAATATTGAAGTATTTTCCACGAAACGTAGTTTACACTCTTAATGTAGAGAATAAAAGTTGCTTGGACCAAATCGACCATGTACTTTCGTCGCTAGTTCGCTTGCGACCGAACGCTACTACACTACTCATTGTTCGCTGCCCCGCGCGGTGACGTTATTACGAGCGATGCGGGGTTGGTGGGGGCGTTGGAGCCAGCTTTTGTCTTCGCCGTCAGAGCGGGTTTTACGACGATGTAGTTATTATTAGCCTCGAGTGTATAGTTTGGCCGTAGTGGGCGTTTCAAAGTAGCCCTATTTTCGTGTTGCCAAGATTCCTACTGTACGAAACCTGAGACGTTCATCGAATTCAAGTCCATAATCTATTATTTCTGCAAGCAGAAGGAAATAATTCGAAAGCAACCTGTTGAAAAAAAAAGTGGTTCTATACCTCCCTCGGTGCTGTAGCCTACAACTCATGTAGTTTCGGTTCCCTACCACCTTTGAATATATATTCAAAGCTACCACCAAATACAGTATTTGCTACCACGTTCGTGCAACTTCGGATTTCTCTCAAAAATTGAAATTAAAAAAATCGAAGGGTTAGGTTATGTTAGGTCAGTCACAACATGCTTGTTTTCATTGGAAACTTCTGATTTAGCGGCTGAAGTGGCGTTAATACCAAAATGCAAAACTTCGGAAATCTTCGGAAATTCTTGCAGGGAACCGAAACTATGTGAGTTGTAGGCTTCCCCCCTCGGTGGGCCCCTTGCTGACGCCAGCAACACCACGCCACACTCCCGCCACCTGCTCGGCAGACACGGGAACTCGCTCCGCCGGAGACGCGACGGAACAGATCCAACTGCAAACAGTGTCGTCTCCGGCGGGCAATCAGTTTGAAAGGTTCGAAACAAACCACGAGGAAGGGCATCGACTTCCCGCGCTGCCTGCGCAGCGCTCAAGGAGAACGGCAGTAAAACGTTTCGTTCATTTAGGATCGTTTCCCTGCAAGAGATTTGCTGACTAGGGAACGTGTTCGAATTAAGGCCCGTCTACAACAGTCAGAACCTATCGGTGTTCTGTGTCATCCGGATGTGAATGACGTTAAATTGCCACACGGAAAACCTTTGAAAAAAAAAAAGGGGGGGGGGGGGGGGTTAGTCCCCCTATCAGAGAATGGTCCGGGGAATTTTGAAAATTCAGATGCAAAATTGTAAGTTTTGTGGCTTTCTGAGAGTAATTTATTTCTCTCTGAAGTCCAATGTGTATAATATATTAATCATAAGAATTACCATTAACATATAATTGTGTTGTCAACAAAATACACTTTAATATCTATAAAGGTCACAAAATTAATTGTTAGGTTTAAACTTGTGTTAATATAATGTGAATATTACAACACAACTCGTACGTTAATGTAAAAATATTACAAATGTGCAGGCGAGCGTATATGTACATTTCGTTGCAAACTGTCCTCAGAAGGGCAGACGATTATAGTTTGTAATAAAAATAAGAATTACTTTTATCATAATTTTCAGAATAAACCTAACGTTTAGTATGAATTGTGTATTTTTATAAAAAGGCTTATTTCCACTTTTTAATTTTGAAAATGTTCGGTAGTCCCGGGCCTGCCCGCTGGAGCCGCCACTGCAGAACACTGGCCTGTCGCGACCGGACCGCACTAATCAATATATCGTCGTTGTCTTATTGGAATCCTGTTCCTGCCACATCAATCCGTTATTTTTTACTTACATTTTTGAAACGGGAACCGGAAAATCAAATACCGTAGGTGTTTCCTCTTTGTTCTATGCTACCAACGAATACAGATCGGGACAATGAGTTAAAGATGATCAATGTATTCGGACCAGGAGGGGGGGGGGGGGGGGGGGTCGGACCATCGCCCACACCACCCATGACGTCAGAGGGTCGCGTGGGCCAATCAGTGGTCAGTGTCCGTCGGACACAGTTTATAACATTGCGACTGTAGACAGACGGGCCTTTAAAGTACGCAGTTGTCTTCACGCCCTCCTTACGTACCTACTCATTTCAGCACTCAACCTGCCGGATCACTTGACGAATCCGGACAGGTTCCACGTTTGGCCTCTTCGAACGGCATTAGCCGGCCGACAGTGTTGATCACTTCACTTTTTCCCCCGAGAAATAATTTTTTGTTAGAAAAATAACGTTCAACTGAAATTAGTAATCTTTTAACACTTACGGAGGTAGCGAATGAACACTGTTTCGTTGGGATACAACAACCGTAACATAACTCGCGGGCCGTATTCCAGAACGTGTCCAAACATAATCACAGTAAGTAACCAGAACGGCCACAGTTTTGATAAACGGTACCCTGCGCGAGGCTAGAAACTGGTTCCAACGCATTCTAGCGGACGTTTCTCACCGTCGATACAATTGTAACGGCAAAAAAATACCAGAGACAGCAGCACCATCGCACAAAAATAGAACCGCCTTTATAATTTTTCAAGTAGTTTTTAAGTGGCGATTATTTCTGGTTATGGCCATTAAAGTGTAAAAAAAAAAAAAAATGTAGTCCAGAATAGTTACGCTATCATAAAGTTTCATTTGGCACACCAACACGCTTGGTATGTTCCCCGATGATAAAAAAAGTGACTATATGCGATTTAATGGCGCCAGACGCATGTCCGCCATCTGGACGAAATCAACGAAAAAGAGCTCTGTGCATGCGCGGAACTTGGAATACAGATCGGGAATCGGCGAATTATAGGACACCAAAACGGGCAGCCTTCTTTTCACAGACGAGAGAGCCAAACGCCCGATCGTGCATCTTCGGTTTTTTTTTTGTTCATTGTAAATAAATATGGCGGTGTTGATTAAAGAATACTAATGGTCAATTAGGTTAGGTTAGCTACATTATAAATACTTTAAATCACTGTGGACGGTTGATTTGGTTAGGATAGCTACAGTAAAGATACGGAAAAAAAATGAACTTCGGGGAACTTCTGGTTTTGGCTGCCCCACCAAAACGGCCGTGTCCTAGAGTGCACTAGGATTACTTTAGGGTACAGGTGTAGCACATTCAGCACATAAACCCTTTGTTTTTGTGTCTTGGAATACCGGCCTTAATGTCACGGTGAATAATAATTACGTGAATTAGTAAAGTTTACCAACTTACATAATTTCGTTTTAACTGGGTATTTCCTCTGGAGACAATGTTCCTTCGCCCCAGGAATCTTCAATATTGTGAAACCAATATTCATTCCTCAAGCTAATTTTTTTTTTACCTCTTGTGTTTTTCTGTTCGAAACGTCCCCGTGAATGCCTCACAGAACAATCTATTGCTTGGTGGTAGTGACAGCCCTGTTGTTATCTTGGCGGCGAGGTTTGCGATTCGCGAAGCCAGCATCGTCTGGCGCCGACATTTTCCAACGATCATCAACATGAAATACCTTGTTCACCCCCCCCCCCCCCCCTCCTTTTTCTCTATCCATTAACTTCTTACCAACTCTCCCACAAATTAATTCAGTGCTCCGTCTGTCACAGTACTAAAGCAGAAGTATAGTAGGTATTATGTTAGACCGGGTTTATAAACTAAGCAAGAAACGGAAGAAAAAAAACTCAAGAGAAACAATGCGTAAAATTCTTTTAACAACCATTTAGAAACCACTCAAAGACGCTCAACGTAAGAATTACCCAACTTTCAACATCTTGCGTGTGGCTTGATTCTATATTTAAATTTTTAAGATGCAGACTTTATGTGTATAGAAGAATACTTTTATTTTATTACATAAAAAACGTTTTCTACTTTACAGGGAAAGTAAATAACACTTATTAAAATTTTTCTACGCTTTCGGAAAGCATAATAATCAAAAGAAGCCCGAGGAATAATTATTTTTCTACAGTTTTACAATTAAAATTTTTAGTTTTGGTAACATATTGCTATTTTCGTGCTTTTTTATTGACGACCATTTTTTTTTTTTTTTTGAGTTTTGTATTTCTTGCGCTCTGATAATTATTGAAGTTTATGGGCCTAACATTTGCTGGATGACAACAACCAAAAACAAAAACAGATCGTTCATTAAAAATAAACTGTATCCATCCGCGGTATTATAAAGGCTATTTAAAATTATATATATTTTTGTTTTTAATTTTTTTAAGATGGATATTTTTGTAATAATAAATTAGCTATGTAAGGAAGGTACTTTGTCAGAAATCTTCAGTCAAGTTAGGAGAGAGTGAGAATTTGCTGCAGTTTTATAATCTGGTGAAAAACCACCAGAAATGTTATATTGATACTGAGTTATTAGGACACAGTGTCGACGGTATTCCTGTTTGTGAATTTCACTCTCTGAAACGTTGTGCTGCGTCAGGGTAAACTGGCTAATTCATGGCTGAATGCGCCGTTCGTAAATCGTGATTTAAGTTAATACACAATTAATTATTACAAATGGTTTTATTTACGAGAAAACGTGACTTGGAACAGAAACAAAATAAGACGTGATTCATCGTATCATCAGCGAAGATAAGTAGTCAAAACTAGTGAACCTTCAGTGACTTCATCAGTGATTGGGAAGTTTTCTCCAGCTCAGGTCAAATCCGCGATCCACACATAACTTAGAGAAACACAACTTTAATCAGTTATAATTTATAATTATATAAAAAATACACATTACTTAAAACTTTCATAAGTTAGAACGATCATAACTTAATAACACGTAACTCATAAACCCACAACGTCAAAACATGACTTAGAAACATCGTAACTTATAAAATCATAGAAACATACAGCTTAGAATGATCATAACTTAGAAACACGTAACCAAGAAACACACTTTAACTTAGAATTTACACAAATTAGAAATAAATAACTTAGAAACGTACAACGCCGAACCACAGTACCTAGTTTTAACAACATAACTTAGAACAGGCATCACGTATAAAATGCTATGTTGTGTGTTTCTAAGTTATGTTTTTAAAATTTGATGCTAAGTTATGGTAACACTCCGTCGAATCCAGTTTTTCTCAAATCCGAGTCACGAATTTAGATTCTTAAAACCATATCTCGAATCTGAATCTAGATCTCAAGAGTCGAGAATGAAATGATACATATGCAAAAAAAAACCTCATAAATTTAAATTTTGAAGAAACTTTCAACCCATTATTTTTAATAAACATGAATATTAACATGTTGACGACACAAACGATTTCTTTTTTTGTGTGTGTGTCAAAAATGGTCCTTTAAGTACTAAACAAACGTTCCCACAGAATTATAGAAGGTTCCAAAAATAAAAACATATATTTGATAGCTTTCGTAAAGATAAATAAAGCAGTCGTCAACTAAACAGATGGTAGGTTTTGAATTTTTTTGAATTCCCCTTCCTCGAGTATTTTTCTTCAAACTTGTTTTCCTCGATTATCAAATATTTCGAATAGGGTACTAAATGTTTGATGGTATTTGTGGATTCGACGATTTGATTGGTCCATCCCCCCCCCCCCCTTTTTTTTATATACTATAGCGAGAGTGACTTTTCGAAAGGCGCGAAAATGTACGAAATACTAAGCTGAAGTTATTCGGCCACCGCAGTTACTCCGGGCTTCTAGGCCACGGGTTGGGTCGTTAGTGGCCGCCGTAATAACCAGGACTAACTATCGTCCATAACGAAGGCCACCGCACACAACTCGCGTTTTTTTTTTCCGGGACAAGTAGTGGCGCGACGAAACCAGCGACCACGCCGGGCAACTTTTACGACGCAGGCCGACCAACCGCAACGACTCATTCGTCCCCACGACGCGTTCTGGGTTGATGTTGTCGCTGCTACTGCTGGCTTTATCGACACTTAACTAATTTTACGTCTCTCGCTCTCTGGTCGGGCAGTTCGTGTCCATTTGCTCACTTTGTGAACGTCAAGAACATTACGTACGTTTAATGGAAGAATAAAGATTCTATTTTCATTCGACAAGAGAGATTTTTCGTTCGTATTATAGTTTTCTTTCATATTACGATAGGCAGGCTTATAAAATATATTTAATTATTATTACTCCTCGATTCACGAACTAAGGGGGCCGTTTCGTGTTAGAATTCCGGTACATGGATCCAGACTCCTGTTTTCCATTGTTTTTTTTTACGAATACATTCAGACAAATTTATGATGTGTTGTACACTATCGAAAATTCAGTGGCCGATTCCTTCGCTAATTTCCCTGTAAGTAGACATGTAAGTATAATCTACCAAACAGCTACTATTTAAATCGATCAATGGACGAAAACACTTGCAAGTAAATTAAAGTTGTACGTGTATATATATATTATAGATTATACATTCTGAAATACGGAAATTTCATGCTACGGGTACGGAAAACCACCAAAAAAATGGCAACACTGATACTGACGTAAATAGCTACGTGCCAAGAGCAGTGCCATAAACCAAACACACACGCCCTCCCCCCCCCCCCCCCCCCCAACTTTTATAACCATATTTAATGCATCTCAATAGCTCAGTTATAACTTTCTGATTAAAAACGAATTAAGACATAATCAGTGGTAGTGTAAAGATCTTCCTTTCATTAGTGGGAATTTTTATCTGAGAATTTCAGATTCTGAAAAATCAATTGAGAGTACTCAGATAGCTTAACTAAGCATTTTCAATCATCATATATTAATTAATTGTACATCATTTAATTTCCGGGGCTGGACTCTCGAGCTATCCGTTTGTCTGGTGAGTATTCCAGATCCCCCAGAAACATGCCTATCCACAATATATTCTAACATTGCTTCCTTAAACATCTTCCCACTTTATCCTCTTTCCATTAATCCTGGTTACCTCGTGCTATGCGCCCTCCTCATCGGCACCGACATCTAATCACGAGAAACAGCACTTAAGGCGCGGCTACACGGGACTCCGAACTACTTCCGGTAAACATTTTCAACTTCTGCGTGCGGTTACACAGTATGAACATGTTCCGTCCGAGGCCATTTCTCATTCAACCTAAACGGGTTGGCGAAATAGTTCAGAACGACATCTCTTCTACATAAACCTCTGATTGGCTGTTGAGTTTTGAGAAAAATGCAAGATGGAGTATGTCCCTGGAACAAGCTCGCGTGTAGTATTTTACAGACTGCAGCAAAAATATCAAAAGGTAAACATTTTATTGTTTTAAAATTGACGCTGGTGGTAATTCTCAAACAGAGGTACACTTGCTCGAATGAATAGGATCCACTACACATTCATTCCGTGAACAGTAGACAATCGGTTTTGGAGTTTAACACGTTTTTTTTTTTACCAACTGCCGTCTGACCGTACACTTTCGCGTTTACTTTTAAACCTATTCACGTGAAGCAGTTCGGCGTTTCGTGTAACTACACCCTTAGTTTGCTGGGGTTGTGTAGCAGAAGTCAGTTGGAATTGAGTTCTCGTTTTATTTTTTTATTTTGTTCTGGAGAGCAGCTTCATTAAAGCACAGGGGGGCCGAGACGTTGGCTGCGCGTTAAGGAGTGTACTTAGCTGAGGTGTGATTTATAAACGGTTTCTCCTTCCGGACTAGGCCAGCTCCGCCAAACTTTCCCTCGCCGAGCTAACTGCACGGGAACATGCAACCAGGTCTAGGCTGGCACCAACCACTCCTGCAGAAACCATAGGGAAGAGATGAGGAGTATTATAACGTAACACTCGACGACTTAAGGGCTCCGCCTACCACCCGGGCACACAGACGGTGTGCAGAGCTACAGAAAAAAAAACGCGATTTCAAAACTACTCAAGATATCCGAGTAGGGTCTGTTTACGAAAAGCATTTAAGAGTTGGCTGAGGGCCGAAAAGTACTTTTGATTTCGGATTACGTTTTTAAACTGTATTTTTAGAAGAGTTAAAATGGCTAAAACGCATGTTTTCAGAGTAATTTTATGCGTAAAACAACCGGTACAGATTTTTGAAAGCACTTAAGGGACTTGCATTACATCTTTATCTACATTTCCCCGCCATATAATATTACTGTCACCGCTAAACTTTCACAGTTATCCTGTGACGACGAGAAGACTACGCGTCATCCCGCCTCACTATCACACATACGCCCCTGACGAGGCGGGCCCCTTAAGTGCCCCATCTACCTAGGTTCACATGCGGCGTGCGAAGCTTCAGAAAAAAAAAAGCTATTTACAAACTACTCAGACTATCGTGTGGTGTCTGTTTGAGAAAAGCTTTTTAGGGGACCGTTAGTCAGGGTATAGCTGTGTTAGTAAGGCGGGATGATTAGCGCCTACGCTCGCTGGTGCTTCTAGCGCGGTATCGCCTCTAAGCGCAAGGCTCTGAACCGGCGCGCAGTCTTCTCGTCGTACATAGGATAACTGTCAAAATTTTAGCGGTGACCGTAACATTATATGGCATAGAAATTAAGGTAACGGTATACTGCCAGTCCCTTAAGTGCTTTCAAAAATCTGTACCGGTTGTTTTACGCCTAAAAATTACTCTGAAAACACGCCTTTTAGCCATTTTAACTCTTTTAACTCCTTTAGCCATTTTAAGGCATTAACAAAATCAAATAAAAATAAACAGAATATAAATGTCCAGTTTTCTTTTCTCACGCAAAAATCATTACTTAAAAATTCTATGTGTAAATGTTGGAGTACTAAAAATCTACTATTCCTTGAGATTTTAGTGTAAGAAACAATTTTCTTTTTAAAATTCCAAAAATCCCATTATAAAGAATTATTAGCTCCTCCTTCACAGAATCCTGGCTACGGAACTGAGGCGGATGTTAAAACTCACGCCTAAAAATTTCACTCAGGACTCTGAATTTTTTTCCGAGAATTTGCTAAAACAATACGAACGAGAGCACAGCATAAAAAGCAAACATCAGTGAGATAAATCTCCGATAGAGAAAACTTGGGTTATTGGCTCCGGTGAACGAAATGATGAAGTCGTGATGTGTATCACTTGGTTAGCTTCACGGAGTTGACGAACTAAGACCGGGTTTATAATATATGCAAGGAACGCAACGACGCAATAGCGCAACACGCAACTAACGTAAGAAAATCACGGTAGTTTACAAAGCACGGAAGTTGCAAGACGTCAAACCTCTATAACTTGTAAATTGTAAAACATTATAACACGAATTTCTTCCCCGGGTTTCTTTTGTTAATCCATGTTTATCATGAAAACATATGACATGTCAAAATTGATTTAAAAGTTTTAACTGTGCAAAAATTTAACAATTGAAAACGTCATGCGTGTAATAAAATCAAAATCGTGGCCTTCTATGCACTTAACGACTGCGTCTTTAAACGTTTTCGGAACACTCTACTTCAAATATGGAAGGCGATATTGTTTTATGTGTTAAGTAAGTTTATAACTTTTTTTAAATTTGTAATTAAACTGGGGGTGGAATTTAAACAAGCAGTGTTAGCTGAAAATCGGCGTACTTTCTATGTGTAGTGGTATTCATTTGTCCAGACTTTATCTAACTAGGGATGTGCAAGTACCTAATGGATTGCAGTTCATATGAATGCTGCGTAGTTGGGGATGCGTAGCTGAAAGTTGGGTTGAGTGAGCGTTGCATTTTTGCGTGTTGCATAGTTTATAAACAATTATTGAAAACGTCGTGATTGATCTTTTGACGTGACGTCTAATAAATCAATGAACGCCGGCTGCACGCACGAAAAAGTGTCCCGTTACGCACATTGTTCCGTTACGCTGTGTCCAGTTACGCTAATTGTAGGCCCTACGCTTGCGCCACATCTATATTTCTTCCACTCGACTGTTTATAAAGTGAAGTGAAAAGTTAATGTGGTTTTCATTGCTTATTACAACAACAATTTCGGCAATAAAGGTTAATTATTCTTGCATTTTAAAAATCTGATTACTAGTATAATTTCAAGTATTTATTCTTTTATTATTAAAATAAAAATGATTCAATTTTATTCATAAAGGTTGCAATCATTTCATCAATGTTTTGTTATGACGTTGTCACGTTAAACTATCGTCCGTAAACCGACTTTACAGACAACCAATTTTTTTTTTGTCCTGCGTTATTGCGTTTCTTGCGTAGTTTAAAAACTCGGCCTAAAGTGCGTCAAACGGAAAAATGTCGGGCGGATGCTATGGGCTATTATATTGTAAATACGGATGTATTCTGGAATCACAGAAGCGCGAAAGGCGTGACGCGAAAAACGCGATGCGACAGTAAAATGTCACCTTGTTTGGAATATGTGACTTTGAACAGCGCAAACAAACAACTCAAATGTATCTTGCCGATACCTTCGTAGTAGGCACATATACGACAGCCGTCAATGTTTCCACGGTGGTTTAATTTGGTCTGTTTGAGAAAAAATTTGTTTTAATGCAAATTAAATATTTATTCGGGAAATTCATTGTACGTGAACGTATTAAAAATATTTTACAAAAAACAAAGTGAACAAAACCTCATCAACTACACGAAATATAATTGTAAGTTTACCAATTCACCAGTTTACACATAATTCAAAAACAAAAAAGCTGATGCTCATTTCAGTAAAATTCATTCCACTAACGCGAGCCTTTCAGTACTCTCCAGAGATGTTAAACATCTAACCTCGGTAACGAACAAATTCATGTGTTCTCATGTTGGAAATACACTTGATAATACGAAACTGGTACACGGAATTTTAAGTAAAATTCTTTAAAATATTGCCGAGCGTGATAAATATAAGAAAATTGTTTTTTCAATTACATTTCTTGACGCGAATCACACGTAGTTTCCGCACCCACCACTAGAATTCGCTGCCAGAGCAATTACGTTGATTATTGAATCATTAGATTTGCAGAGCGAAATTTTAAACTATATGATCAAATTAATCCGATAAAAGCAAACGAAGACTTGAAAAATATTAAATTCCTGCTTCCAATCTGTTTTTTACAAGGAATGTTATTAAAATACTGCCCACTTTGTTGCAATCCATTAAACAGTTAAAACTGTAAAGTTTCCCTTTGGCTTTGTGAACTTTGGTTCGCGCAATCCGCCACAGATGGCAGCACCGTAGTTACACTTTTCCGTTCCACGCGACTTCCGTTCCATTCACGAAATTACTCCTACCAAATGCCGTATTCCGAGAGCTAAGATGTTACACATAAAAAAAAACACACTTTTTAATCGGTAAGTTTGTGGCGCTGAGGTCACAGATGTGTCGAACGTGATTGATCAGAAAATCATTTTATTCGCGTCGTGTTCATCGCGCTGAGCCATTGTTATCCCATCATTATTTTGAGTTCACGAGTTTACATTATTCAGAACTTAACCATTAATGAAATCAAAACGATAATTCTTGAGATATCTTAGATAAAACGCTCGTGTTTTTTTTTAATCATTATTTCATAGAAAGAAGAACGAAAAGCAACTTATAAAATTAATTTCATACTTTTTTTAAGCTAATTATATATATGCATACATACGTTTTAAAACCATAGTTAATTTCTACAATTTAGTTACATTTCTTCGTAATCAGACTCAAATGTTCATTTTCTTCAGCGTATTTCTCCCTTAGCCTGTTTATGACATACCTAATACACTTTTCCCCCGAGAATAACAGCGAATATGGCTGTAAACTAATCAGATGCGTATACAATTAGGCATGGGTGCGCAGTCAATAGGCTGTGCTGTCCACTTTCACTTGATTAAAATCAGCTCGGTTTATTTTGATCTCTCTTCCTTCTTTAGGGGCTTAATTTTTTTCTCTCTCGAACTGTGTGGATATATAATAATTGGATTGTTTTTTTTTTTTTTTACCACAGCTGTCTTTGCTTATTTTTACTCAGCCCTAAGTTTTCGTCTTCATCCAACGAAGCTCTACAGTGATGAAAAGTCAAACAAATTTCCAATTAGTGAAAAATTTTGTTTTCATTGATATGAGTTTTCGCTGTTATTGACGTGACGTCTAATAAATCGATGAACGCCGGCTGCACGCACGAAAAAAGTGTCACGTTACGCACATTGTCCCGTTTTGCTGTGGCCCGTTACGCTCATTTTATATTGCTCTTTGCTAACCTGAACCTCCTAGCATTGCGACCGAGTCCGTGGGGTAATTCTGTTTTCATGCATTTCAATGTAGGCTAACATTTTCATTGCTCTTTGCTAACCCGTTCCTCCTAGCATTGCTGCAGAGTCCGTGGCGCAGATATATTATTTTTGACTGCATCTTGGTGTTGGATAAGCCATTTTCTTTCACATCATCCTTGAAACACTCCCATTAGTTTCCTACTTTTCCTATCATCGTCCTATCCTTAACAGAATAACACAGATTTGAAGAAGTTAAATAGCAAACATGTATAAACGTTATAGTTAAAATAATCTCTTCGTTGAAGTAATTAACATATTTGAATTAATGAGTGCAAATAAAAGTAAATCTATCAATTAAATTGTATATTTCATTTCACTCCTTTGTATCCATACAAAATAGTGATAATACAATAAAAATTATTCAAATTTATTCATAAAAGTATGCAATAATTTCATCAATGTTTTGTTATGACGTTGTCACGTTAAACTATCGTCCGTAAACAGACTTTACAGACATCCAATTTTTTTTATTTATTTTTTTTTAAGTTGGACGATGTGACTGTGCTGTGTTTATGATGACGGTCAATTTTTTTTCTAGAGCAGTAGTTTCGAAACGCAAGGTCTTAGCAATATTAAACGTTTTTTTTTTTCGTCTTGCCGCAACGTTGAAACTAGTTTCTCATTGTTTTCCTGACGCTCATGTCCATTCCGAAAACATGTCGTAAACGCGAGCATCCAATTCCCCGGCGACTGTCTTCCGAACTAGGGCGGACGAGAAACGGAAGCAAAGTTACAGGATGCGATGTGAAATAACAGGAGGGTGTGTGTGTGTGTGAGTGTGTGTTTGGGAAGAGCATCTCTCCCGGTACACGCGCGCAAACTTCAGGGAGAACCACAGCAAAGTACGTAAGCGGAAACGACACGCAAATGCCAACCCGATGCAGTTGTGCGCTCAGACGTCTCTGAAACTTCCGTCGAGGGAAATCTGTCGCCTGTGTTCTTGCAACAAGCCGCGCTGCATCCTGCCGGGGTTCTGGGTTCGATCCCCAGATCTGGTATTCATGTAAGTACATCCGTTTTCAAGAGATTTAATTCACTATGTCAAAAATATCATCATATTTTTTTCAACAAAGCAGATTAAAGAATTTTAAATAGTGCCTCGCGTATTTACACAAAAGTTTAATACCCAAACTTTTTGTTAATTTTTGACATATCATAGATAACGTCAAACTGGAGTCAAGTTTTAGATTAAAATTGCATTTTTCCCAAACGTGTATATAGTGCCTATGCCTCCTCGGAACGGATATATATGTATACATACATATAAATTCGTCACTAAAATATTTCTAAGGTCGGAATTCCCACACATAAAAATAAGGGTTTAGGTGTTGCATATGCTACACCCGTACCCTAACCATATTCCTAGTGCTCGATAGGAGAACGGTCAGTCTCTTATTTTTAGGGAAAGGATTTTGGTGTCCTGTCCGTTGCCGTTCTGCTACCCAAATTACGCGCATGCGCAGAGATCACTTTTCAGTTTATTTCGTCCAGATGGCTGAACCGCATCTGGCGCCATTAACTCGTATATAGTCATTTTTATGATCGAGGGACGCACCAAGTGTGTTGGTGTGCCGAATGAAACTTTATGATAGCGAAACTATCCTGGAATACCATTTGTACATTTTAATGGTCGTAACAAGAAATAATCGCAACTTTAAAAGTACTTGAAAAATTATAAACACACCATTTAATTCGCGCGATAGTGCTGCTATCAGTAGGATATTTAGCGTAGCAAATCAATCGATGGTTGCCCAACGATCCGCTAGAATGCAGTAAATTCAAATTCTTCGTACGCCCTTGACACCCAGCCAATTGGCGACCGAAAAGGGTGTAAAAGAGGAGGGGGGAAATGGCCGTGCATCGAGACGACCGCAGACATGAAAACGTTAATTGTGTATCCGCTCCATCATCGACAGCCTCTTGTTTCTCTCTCTCTCTCTCCCCCCTCCCTACTGCCCCGCCTCGCGGGGTTCGCGCGAACGGAATCCAATCAAGGCCTGCTCCGCCCTGCGGCGATAGCGGCGACCTCGCCCTCGCAATTAGCGAGGCATTCAAGGGGGTGGTGCCGCGGCTATACGCGCGGAGGGTTGTAAACAGTTTCGGGCGCGGGCAGTTCAACGGAGCCTCCCGCCGGGAAATAAAGCTACCGATAGAATTCCCGGCCAAGGTGGTAACCTGAACCGTTTGTGAAGTGGTCAAAATAATTAGGGAGGGAGGGGGGGGGGGGAGGATCTGACAAAATTAACGAGAGGAACGATGCAATATCCTCGCTCGGTCGTTTCGTGTTCCGCGGTTCCCCCCTCCAGACGGGAACCACTGAATCAGGATCTGCCAGCTCAGATACATTGCGTAATGACGCGACCCCAGGCGACCGGGTTATGGCCGTCTTACAGGGAGATCATCATCGCTACAGCGAGCCCCTCCGCCTGACTGCCACATGTTGCGTCAAGCGAGGAGGCTCGCAAAGAGTTCCAGGCCACTGCCGACTCATCGGAGAGCAGAACGCGCTCCCCCCATCCGCGATGTTCCTCCTCCCCGGTTCCTAGTTACTGCGCGGTGCTCTCTCGTAACCATGACACGCGCCACGTGTCTAGCCGTCTGCATGAAGACTAGTACCGACAGTCTGTGGCAGTTTGTTGTTGTTGTCATGATGCTGTTCGCAAGTCATTATGCCCGCTGTTCCGGGCGGGCTGTCAGTACACGCTGCTTGTGGCTCATACTGCTGCTGAACACACGTCTCTTCTGAGCCCCTAACAGAGTAATATAATGAGAGAGTGAGTTTTTTTTGTTTGTTCGTTTGTAAAAAAAGTAAAGGGAAAATACCGGACCGATTTCAAAACTTATTCCATTGGTACAAAGAAACATTACTTCAGACAAACATATAGGCTATGATTTATTTCAATTTTATTTTTAATCCCGTAAAATATATTTTATTTTTATTTTATTTTGTATTTTTGTTTCGTTGATCTCACATGGAGTCAAGGCTCCGGAATATAGAACATGTCACATTATACATGTAGTTCCCTTTACATACAAATACCTATGCATGTGCAGACATTAATATTTACATGATGCAAGTTACAAAAAAATACAGAACATGTTATACTATTTAACTGTACATTGATACTTTATGCAAAACATGAAGCAGCTGTTATCACAAGTCCATTCAACAAATTAACAGTTCATTTTCTCTATTATCAATCAAATAACGATATTAGTAACTAAAACTGAAAAACAACCCTATAAAATTAACCTTTTTTTTTCACTCTAAGTTATTAAACATACAAAACTATAAACTAATATATTTTATTTTTCTCATCACCATAATATGGTTATAATACTGAGAATATGAATTATGTTCGTAGCGATTTGGATACACACGGAGCCGAGTGCATCGTATCGCTTTGCGTCGGAACGGGAAACGAACCAATCAAACGACAGGTACCACAGCTAGTTCTTCATATTTCTGTAAGTCTGAGAGAGAATTATAACACGCTTTTATTTTAATTTAGGTAGATTTGGAAGAAATACCACCTATTGTAGCCGTTACCATGATGCGACTTCCGGAAAATGTTGATGTTTTTCGTTTCATGGTCTATAGACCCCAAAACAATCAACTTTTATATATATATATATATATATATATATATATATATATTTGAGTTGACCACATATATATAAATATATATTGTGGACACGATAACTGCCGCGATTTTTCACAAATCTCTTGCAAACTGATACATAGAATCTAGTTGTGGAAAATCTCAGCCGGGTTCGTTAATGGTCAATTTCCGAACAAAGTGGTAGAAATGGGGAAGGTTCTTTTAAAAAGAGAAAATCGCTGTAACTTCCATAATATGGAAAATATCACATCATTTGAACGTATTATAACACGTAGGAGTAATACCAAACACTTTGTTGTCTAAAAAGAATTTTGATTTGACCAACCATTACTGCAAGGGGTGGAATAAACAAGGGTTGAAAGACAAAAAAAAATCATAACTATCTTAGTATGGACATAATCGAATCCGTTCAAATTGTTTGTAAATCTTATGAATTTTATCTAAAACGTTTGTCTGAAACAATTTTTGATATGATGAGCCACTGCTGCAATGGGTTGGAAAAAAAAACAAGGGTGGAATTTTAAAAAATTCATAATTTCTGTACCATGAACACTATCAAATTCGTTTTAATTTATTGTAAAACTGTTAATTATTGTCTACAACTCTTGTCTGAAATAATTTGTATACGACCTACAATGGCTGCAAGGGATGGAATGAACAGGGGTTTAATGACAACAAATTCATAACTTTCTTATTAGGCACACTATCAAATCCGTTAAAATTTTATAAATTTTATCTAAAATTTTGTTTGCAAAACTTTTTGATAAACCAAACCAATATTGCAAGATGTTGAAAAAACCTTGGGTTGGAATAAGAAAATAAATCAAACTTCCCTACCATGTACACTAACTACCCAAGCCATTCTTTTTTGTATAACTTGCTAAATATCGACTAAAACTATTGTTAAAATAAATTTTTATCTAAACAACCATTACTGCAAGGGGGGGGGGGAATAACAAGGTTTGAAAGTTTAAAAAAAAATAATTATCATTACTTTTTTAATAGATTTACTATAAAATCTGTATAATTTATTGTATTAATCCCAAACTTCATCTAAAACTTTGGCTGATACAATTTTTGATGAAACGAATTATTACCGTAATAAGAGGCGTTGAAATTAAAAAAAAAAAATTGTTAGTATCAAATTCATTCGCATTAATTTTAAACAATTTTAATGTTATCTTAAACCTTGGTACAAAGCAAATTTTTATACGACAATGTTATTAGTGCAAGGGATGAAAAATACTTACGGGACCGGGATTCATCGGTTCTGAACCCTACTTCCTAGCCGTTGTAGGCCTGTCGAGGCGACTTTGTGCACAATGAATGCTCGTTAGCGCTGGAAGAGGGGGATGCCCAGGGGAGATGTGAATGAGAGAGAGAGAGAGAGAGAGAGAAACAGGTGTCGCTGCAATTACACGGCTCGCCAGAAAGACCTCCACGGGGAAACTAACCTCCTGGTAACAGCTCCGGCGCTGCAGTCTGTTGAAGCTCTCTCTGTAACTCTCTCTCTCTCTCTCTCTCTCTCTCTCTCTCTCTCTCTCTCTCTCTCTAAGCTCGCTTCTAAGCCGCTCTCTCTCCTCGCGCGGTTCGAGTCTAGCAGTATCGCGACCAACCAGAATTCAGCCGGTTATCCTCGGCATCAGAGCTGGGCAATTTACCCCGTACGAACCACCCTTCCCCCCCCCCCCCCCCCCCCCCCCGCACACACTCCTCTCATGAGTACAACATTCATGCCACGTCATTAAAAGACGCTTCCAAAACGGTAGAAATGAATTTACAACATTGGTAGATAGTTACTGGCTTGAATGCGGGAAAGTGAAAAAGGGTTGGGGGGGGGGGGGGGGGCACAGTGCTTTGCCGGGTGTAATTATCGGTAGATGGTTTTTCTGCACACAAAAAGAATAAGATAATGATAATAAATAAAAAAAGAATGATGCAGATGAACTGGAATTCGAAAGTGAGTTTGAATATTGTGGGTGTAACGATGAAACATTCATTAGTACGCAAATAAAGTATCTGCAATCTTTACTTAATTTGATGGTGAACGTTTTGTATTCTGGGCTTTTCTTTTTGATTATTGAATACTGATTCCTACTATAAATAAAAAAGCAGTTTAAACCAGAAGAAATATTATTGTTAAAATTCCTGAAGTGTTTGTAACTATCTACGCTATGATATGTTTATTCGACCCAACAAATAATTTGTTTGCATAAACCTAATAAATAAATGCACTTTATTAAATTTAATACTTCAAGTATTTGGCTGCCACAGTGAAAGTATGTCGTCAGCAAATAAGTTATTTAGTTTGGTGGACGATATAAAATTCGTTTCATCACTTATATTTTCATGGCGACAACCTAGTTAATTTTGTTTTCCTGGCAGCATACATAAATACATAAATCGAGTGCATACATATTTAGAAATTGAAGTAAATTTACGGACTTTTCTACGAATAATTTAACTCAAATAAACGAAGAGTTCTTCGTGGTTTAAAATAACTAAATCTTCGTAGAAACTACGTCATTATGTCGACTTCCGAGTTTTATGTTTCGTTCTAAACAAAGGTGAACATACACTTAGACAAAAGAAGATTGTTTTTACTGTAGACTTAACCAATTTTTGAATGTTTTGTTTATATACCAAGAATATATTTTGACGTGATAACGTCTTATAAATCGATGAACGCCGGCTGCACGCACGAAAAATTGTCACATTCCGCCTCAGCCGAGCGTGCAAGAACCGGCCGACCACCGTGCGAGAAAATCTTGAATAATATCAAACAGGTTAAGGCGGGTTTTTTTAACTAATTGTTCGTGATTATAGTTAAACAAATTATTTAAATTCAATTTGCAAAAACTGTAAAAATATTTGAAAACTAAAAAATTTGCAATTTTTCATCAATGCTTTCTTATGACGTTGACGACAGTCGTCGTACCCTCCCAGATACAGAGGCCGTACCTGGCCACCGACGCGGGCCTGAGGGGGCCTGTTTTCCCCCCCCAGTGAACCCCAGTGTGTGCGACGGCCAGGGACGCACCCGCGTGCGCCCTAGCATGCCAACGAGTGTTTTTCTATGTGACTTTATCTTTTATTTCAGTGTGTATATATTTGTAAACGATTAAGGGATTTGAATGTGTGTAATTAACTTATTTTATTTATTATTCATTGTGCAAGTTCGCTGTGTAATTAATGTCTCGTGTATGTCTTTGTAAATAATTCAATAACTTTTTCTGAAGTGTTTCGCCGTAGTATGTAATTGCAGCCTGGCGCGCCGCGGGACGGAGCTCTCTCCCACGCCGGCCGATTTTCCCCTCCCTCCCCGCCACCCGCGGGCGCCGGCCCGCGGGCGAGCGGGGAGAGGCAGTCGCGTCCTGGTCTCGAGCGGAGACAGACGTGTTCGTTGCTCCGCGAGCCGCGCACGTTGCGCTCGGGATTGAACGTTCGCTCAGTCCGCAGTCGGTCACGGCAGCTGAGCTGCCACCGCGAATCAGCTTAGCATTGTTAACTTACGAGTCATCGGGAGACGTGTCTAGCGGGCAGTTTCTACAACGCGAACGTGGTGCTACGAGTCTCTGAACTTTTCGCCGTCCACGGAACATTACGTAACGGGCCGCGTATGTACAGCGTTCCGTCTTCGGGCCCTTTCTCACTGGGTCAGCCTAGCATTAATAAACTTTACGATTCGCGCCGAAACGTATTTGAGAACCGCCCCGTCATCAGGGAGTCCGTGTCGCCGTGGTAGGGCACTTGTTCCGCGACGGTTCCGCCAGGCTGCGGCAGGACTTTATAAGCGTTAATAAAAGACGGCTCGTGAAATTCGTTAATGCCGTGTTCTGCTTGCGACAACCTACCAACATTCCTCGCAATCACTTCACTCTCCCTCCAGGTCCCGCCTTTCCCGGTCCCGGCCACGTTGGCCTGGACCCACACCTCTCCGACGAGGGCAGTACGGGCATAACAGGACATTTATTTCAACGGGAAAACGGGGACCTGAAGCCGAGGGACGTCATTTGGCGCCCAACTAGTGTGGCCGTAAGCATACGCAAGCGCACGCAAGCGCACGCAAGCGCACGCAAGCGCGCAGGTGCAGGACAGAACGGAAGCAGGTGCGGCTGCGCGGCGTGGGAGCGGCTCGAATTCGAGACGTCGCGCCGGCGCGCCGGCGGGAGATAACGCAGCGCGGGAACGGCGCGAACACGAGACGTTTCGGCGAGAGATAGCGCGTCGTGGGGGACGGAAATACAAGACGGCGGTGCAGCGGTATCCCGGGCTGAAGATAACGCGCTGGGGAGGATCGTATTGTATTACTGGGGGAGATTGTGTTCACGATCCGCGGATCAGTAGCACAGGAGGACAGGATGGCGTGGAAACAGGCGGGACAAGAAAGATACGATCTAATCAGTTTCGAAACGGACTTGTGTGAGGAGGGAGACTCCGCGAAAATGGACGTAAAAAACGAGGTTTGCGGGTCCGGCGGCGCGGCCGAGGGCGCAAACAGCACGGACAGCACAGTTGAGGACAGTAAACGGGAACAGGGGGACAGGCACGCGGACGCAGATGGGCCGGTAGTGCGGTACGTGAGCACGCAGTTTGAGTGGCCAGAGTTTGCGGGGAGAGACAACGAGGACCCGCGGGAGTTTTTGCGGGAGTGTGAACACCTCCTAAAACTGTACGAAGTGCGACGGGCGGAGTGGACGCCGCGAGTGGCGGGACAGCTCCGCGGCGAGGCAAGGAACTGGTGGTCAATGGCCGGGAGTTTTGATACCGAGTGGGGACATTTTGTGCGCCAAGTCAAAACTAGGTTTGATAACGATCAGGCGCGGGCAATGTGTTTGCGGACATTTTATTGCCGAAACCAGGAGGAGGACGAGAGTGCAGAGCAGTTCATTTACGAGAAGTTACGCATGTTCCGCCGATTGGGGACAAGTGGGGACGTGAGTGCGGCGTTGCCAACCATTGTCGAACAATTGCTGCCAGAGTTTCGCCCCTTCATGAGGACGGCTGCTGGTCGTGACACGGAGGAGTTCGTGGCCCTCGCCCGCGTGATCGAACGTGACATGTCGCAGTGGAGGACGGCACTCAGGGGCGCGAGAGCTCCCCGTGCTCGCTCGGGGCCGCGAGGGGTCACCGTCACAGAGGTCACGGACAGTGACTTGACCGTGGTGAGCTACGCCGGCGGCGCGGGACCGCGCAGGACAACAGACCGCGGTGGCACCAGGGAACGCCCGGAACCAGCTGCGACAGGAGGAGGACGTCACGAGCGGACAGATACGAGAGAGAGGGACGAACGTCCGCCGCGATGCCGTTTTTGCCCGGACGCGTACCATTGGCATCGCCTCTGCCCCACCAGAGCCGCGTGGGAGGAGGCGCGCGAAGGCAACACGTCGCAGGCGGGAAACGCAGGACCGGGGGCGGAGGGACAACTGGGTGCCGCTCCCCGGCCCGCCAGCCACCGGCAGTCCCAGTAACTGACAGAACACGTCGACCACCACCGGCGCCTACCGCACTAACGTCCTGTATGCCGCCGGGAAGCAGGGGACAACGGGACTACTCCTCATCAGCTGTCCCCATGCCGAGACAACTGCGGGGACAGCTGACTGCCGGCGCCACCACCGCGGCCCTGAGGCCGGGTATACCAGGGCCGGACCAGCCGCCTCGTCGACACGCCGTCGACGGGGTGGACAACCAGAGCGTCAGCGCAGGCATCCCGCCGGCCATCTCCGTGCAGGGACAGCTGACTGCCGGCGCCACCACCGCGGCCCTGAGGCCGGTTATACCAGGGCCGGACCAGCCGCCTCGTCGACACGCCGTCGACGGGGTGGACAATCAGAGCATCAGCGCAGGCGTCCCGCCGGCCATCTCCGGGCAGGGACAGCTGACTGCCGGCGCCACCACCGCGGCCCTGAGGCCGGGTATACCAGGGCCGGACCAGCCGCCTCGTCGACACGCCGTCGACGGGGTGGACAACCAGAGCGTCAGCGCAGGCATCCCGCCGGCCATCTCCGTGCAGGGACAGCTGACTGCCGGCGCCACCACCGCGGCCCTGAGGCCGGTTATACCAGGGCCGGACCAGCCGCCTCGTCGACACGCCGTCGACGGGGCGGACAACCAGAGCATCAGAGCAGGCATCCCGCCGGCCATCTCCGTGCAGGGACAGCTGACTGCCGGCGCCACCGCCGCGGCCCTGAGGCCGGTTATACCAGGGCCGGACCAGCCGCCTCGTCGACCTGTCGTCGACGAGGTGGACCACCGGAACGTCAACACGTCGGCGCCGGAGCGAGCCGCGGACCTCGCCGCGAGTTCCCCACGCCCGGACGGCCAGGTGGCCGGGGGCGGTGGGGGACAGACGACTGCACAGCTGGGGCAGGTCGGCCCCGAGGAGCCGGAGCTGCTGCGAATTCCTGTCCGCGCTAACGGGCGGGAGATGCTGGCCCTGGTGGACACCGCCGCCAGCCGAACCTACATCGCGGCCCACCTGGTGGGAGCGGAGGCAGTGACACCGCGGAGGGAGCTGGTGCAGCTGGCCACCAGGGATGCCGTCGTTGCAGCAGGGGGCATCACTCAGGTAACAATGAGCATCGTTGGTCACGTTAGCCACGTCGAGGCCTGGGTGGTCCCCGAGCTCCGCGAGGGGCTGATTCTGGGGGTCCCATGGCTGCACGAGGTCGACGCCACCGTGGAAGTACGAGCTGGCCGGATGCACTTCGGCACCCAGGGGCGCTGGACGGTGTACGGCGTGCACCAGGTTCCCCCCAGTCCCCCTCAGTCAGTCATTCGCCTAGAAGACCTTCAGCACGGTGTTCCAGAGGAGTACGTCGATGTCATCAACCATGTCCTCACCTCTCAGGCACAGGTATTTGCGGCCGCGGACCGGCTACGACGGACAAACGTGACGGAGCACCGGATACCGATGGTACCGCACCGCCCTCCCTTTGAGAAGGTATACGGATTTGGCATCCGGGAACGGGAGGCCATACAGACTCAAATTGACGAGATGTTACGTGACGGGGTAGTGGAACCCAGCACCTCCCCGTATAACTCACGGGTGGTGCTGGCCACCAAGAAAGACGGAAGTCTACGCTTTTGCGTAAACTTCAAGGCGATAAACAAACTGACCATTCCCGCCCCGCCCCCGCAGATCAATATCACAGACGCACTGGCAGGACTGGGGGACGCCACTATTTTCACGACACTAGACTTAAAATCAGGCTACTGGCAGGTGCCGGTATGTCTGGAGGACCGCCCTAAGACGGCATTTACGGCACCAGACGGTCGACGTTACCAGTTCTGCGCCATGCCGTTTGGTCTCATGGACGCCCCTGCCACGTTCCAGGCCCTGATGGTACGTGTTCTGGATGGGTACATTGGTGAGTTCGCCAGTGCCTATCTGGACGACGTTATCATCTGGTCCAGGACGTGGGAGGAACACGCGCACCATCTGGCATTGGTGCTAGAACGTATGGCCAGACACGGACTGACGTGCGCCCCAAAGAAATGCCACATTGGGGCCACGGAAATAGAGTTCCTAGGACACATAGTGACGGCGGAGGGGTGCCGCCCCCGACCTGAGCAGTTGGAGCTAATAGAGGGAAAGGGGGCACCGAAGACCAGGAAGCAGCTCCAGAAGCTGCTGGGGCTGCTCAACTGGCTGCGGTCCTTCGTCCCCGACTTCGCCACGGTGACGGCCCCGATGACGGACCTACTGTCGCCGAAGACTAAGTTCCGGTGGACCCCCGCCGCGGACGAGGCCTTGCGACAGGTGAAGCGCCGGTTCAGGAACTGTCACACGCTCTCACGCCTGGTGCCCAGCCGCCCCATCTTCATCCAGACGGATGCGAGTCAGGAGGGGATGGGGGCGGTGTTGTACCAGATGGATGACCGGGGCGAGAGGCGCGTGATCGAGTACGCCAGCGCCAAGTTTGGGCAGGCTGAGCGGAAGTATCACGTGAATGAGCAAGAGTGCCTTGCGGTGGTCTGGGCCCTACAGAGGTACCGTCACCACGTCGAGGGCCGCTCATTCACGCTGAGAACCGACAGCCAATGCCTCCGCTGGTTGGACTCCGCTCAGGGCCGGAAGTCTAAGTTCACTCGGTGGGCCATGCTGATCCAGGAATTCTCGTTCACGGTCGAGCACATTCCTGGACGTGAAAATCAGTTGGCCGACGAGTTGTCCCGGAATCCGGACCCTGAGAATGAGTTCCACGACGACCAGGGCTGGGAGGAAGTGCTCCTCCCTGAGCGTGAGCGCGGGGTAGAGGACTCGGTGCCGCGACCGTGCGCGTTGTACGCGCTGACAAGCCCCACTGCTCCTGCACCTGACGCGCGACCCGAGACTATGACTGACCTGCTGGCGTGGGTCCACGCGGCGCAACTCCGGGACCCCGACACCCGGACCCGACTGACAGAGTGTGGGGAGGGGGTGATACCGGGCTGCCGGAGCCTGAACGGGGTGCTCCAGACCGGGGGGGCTCACAGGTCGAGCGGGTGGCGGACCCACGTGCCGCCCGAGGCCAGGCGCTGGGTCCTGAGCTACCTGCATGACCACCCCCTGGCGGGACACCCGGGCGCGGAGCAGACGCTGCGTGAGGTCAGACGGACGTTCCGCTGGCCTGGCGACGCGGCAGAAGTAAGACGCTACGTGCGGGCCTGCCTGCGTTGCCAGGAGCGGAAGTCCAGGCGACCCGACGGCAAGGAGCAGCAGTTCCCACGACGGCCCCGGAATCCCTTCCACACTGTGGCGGTGGATATTATGGGGCCGTATCCTCGCACGTCCCGTGGTCGGCGATTCATTGTTGTGGTCACGGATGTCTTCACCCGCTGGGCGGAGGCGTTCGCAGTACCAAACGTGAAGGCCGGCACCGTGATTGCCCTGCTCGAGCGCGAGTTCTTCCCGCGATACGGGTACCCCGCGGTCCTGCTGACGGACAACGGGGTGCAGTTCACGGGGAGAAGCTGGCGAGTGTCCTGCGCGGGTTGGGGGGTGGAGCATCACACGACGCCCACCTACCATCCGCGCGCGAATCCGACCGAAAGGCGGAATCAGGACATTAAAACTCAGCTGCGCATCCGGTTGGACGAGGACCACACCAAGTGGGACCTGCACCTGCCGACGCTGCTGTTTTGCCTGCGCCGTCGGACGAACGCGGTCACGGGCCATTCCCCCGCTGAACTGGTGCAGGGCCGGAACCTCGCCCTGCCCGGGGAAGCGCGCGCAACCCCCGACTTGCACAACATGACCACGGACGATCTGCGCGAAGACGCCCGACGTCGCCAAGCTGACTACCTGACTAGACGTACGCCGCAGACGCACCAGCCCCCAGCACGACTAGAGCCTGGCCAGCAGGTGTTTGTTAAGTGTCATCACCTGTCGGCTGGCGAGCGGGGCTTTTGCGCCAGTCTGGCTCCTAAGTGGGCGGGGCCACAGGAGATCGTAGACAGACTGGGCACCACCTCGTACCTCGTGCGTCGCGCCGACGGACGGACAACTAAGGTGCACAGGGACGACATTCGACTGATAGGCGACCCGCACGACGAGTACGACCACGACGACAGCGGACCAGTGGACGGTGACGAGGCCGAGGATGACGTCACCGAAGGTGTACTGGCCGACCTCGGCGCCCCTGTGGTGGTACCGCCGGAGCCGGACCTGGGACGTCGACGGGGACACGCCCACCCCAGGTCACTGCGGGGGGTTGGCAGGAACGTTGACAGGGACGACGACACACGGGACGGGACCGATGACAACGTCGCAGTAGGAGTCCTGGTCGACCTCGATGACCCCGTGGTGACGCCACCGGAGCCGGATCAGGGACGTCGACGGGGACACGCCCACCCCAGGTCACTGCGGGGGGTGGGCAGGAACGTTGACAGGGACGACGACACACGGGACAGGACCGATGACAACGTCGCAGTAGGGGTCCTGGTCGACCTCGGTGACCCCGTGGTGACGCCACCGGAGCCGGATCAGGGACGTCGACGGGGACACGCCCACCCCAGGTCACTGCGGGGGGTGGGCAGGAACGTTGACAGGGACGACGACACACGGGACAGGACCGATGACAACGTCGCAGTAGGAGTCCTGGTCGACCTCGGTGACCCCGTGGTGACGCCACCGGAGCCGGATCAGGGACGTCGACGAGGACACGCCCACCCCAGGTCACTGCGGGGGGTGGGCAGGAACGTTGACAGGGACGACGACACACGGGACAGGACCGATGACAACGTCGCAGTAGGAGTCCTGGTCGACCTCGGTGACCCCGTGGTGACGCCACCGGAGCCGGATCAGGGACGTCGACGAGGACACGCCCACCCCAAGTCACTGCGGGGGGTTGGCAGGAACGTTGACAGGGACGACGACACCTGGGGCACGACACATGGACGGGCCCCCACGACGACACCGACTCAGCCTCCTACGGGGGGACAGCAAAAGGGGAACGGTGGTTGGCAACTGGCAAGAGGGGGCGGGGAACGGACGCCCGTCAGAAGGGGCGGAAGGGGTCCGCGTGGCGCAAGCATGGCAGAGCTGGAGCGCTTCGTGGACCGGGTGCTCCCGCCTGATGACGTCAGCGCCTACGCCAACGACACTGATGGACCGCTCATCGAGGACGTAACACATGACAACACTGCTCAGGGCGACCTGGTCGACCTGAGTGAACCAGTGGTGACGTTGCCGGAGCCTACCCAGAGACGTGGACGGAGGTACGTCCACTCCTGGGAACGGCGGGTGACGGGGACGGACGTGAGCAAGGACGTGACAGACGGGGTAACGGTCCGGCTCCTCAGTGGGGAGGGCGATGTCGACAGGGCCCAGCAGGTGGTCCTGGACTTGCCTTCCGGGGAGCCGAGGATGACCGCTCACGCGGGGAGGGGACCGGCGTTGCGCCGGTCCACGCGTGAGAAGACGGCCCCCCACTACCTCCGGGACTACGAGTGGGGGAGTCAGCGCAAACCCCGCGACGTAAGACAAACGACCGACGGGGGGTTACGCTGCAGCGTGATGCAGCTCCTGCCCCAGTTTGCCCGACCCGGACGGAATGACGTGACGAGCTCCGACGACCAGACAAGTGGCCGGACGCGGACGCAGCTGCCGGTCTAGGTCGGCGTCGGGGGCCAGGACGGCCTCGGGAGAGGGGGGGCATATGACGACAGTCGTCGTACCCTCCCAGATACAGAGGCCGTACCTGGCCACCGACGCGGGCCTGAGGGGGCCTGTTTTCCCCCCCCAGTGAACCCCAGTGTGTGCGACGGCCAGGGACGCACCCGCGTGCGCCCTAGCATGCCAACGAGTGTTTTTCTATGTGACTTTATCTTTTATTTCAGTGTGTATATATTTGTAAACGATTAAGGGATTTGAATGTGTGTAATTAACTTATTTTATTTATTATTCATTGTGCAAGTTCGCTGTGTAATTAATGTCTCGTGTATGTCTTTGTAAATAATTCAATAACTTTTTCTGAAGTGTTTCGCCGTAGTATGTAATTGCAGCCTGGCGCGCCGCGGGACGGAGCTCTCTCCCACGCCGGCCGATTTTCCCCTCCCTCCCCGCCACCCGCGGGCGCCGGCCCGCGGGCGAGCGGGGAGAGGCAGTCGCGTCCTGGTCTCGAGCGGAGACAGACGTGTTCGTTGCTCCGCGAGCCGCGCACGTTGCGCTCGGGATTGAACGTTCGCTCAGTCCGCAGTCGGTCACGGCAGCTGAGCTGCCACCGCGAATCAGCTTAGCATTGTTAACTTACGAGTCATCGGGAGACGTGTCTAGCGGGCAGTTTCTACAACGCGAACGTGGTGCTACGAGTCTCTGAACTTTTCGCCGTCCACGGAACATTACGTAACGGGCCGCGTATGTACAGCGTTCCGTCTTCGGGCCCTTTCTCACTGGGTCAGCCTAGCATTAATAAACTTTACGATTCGCGCCGAAACGTATTTGAGAACCGCCCCGTCATCAGGGAGTCCGTGTCGCCGTGGTAGGGCACTTGTTCCGCGACGGTTCCGCCAGGCTGCGGCAGGACTTTATAAGCGTTAATAAAAGACGGCTCGTGAAATTCGTTAATGCCGTGTTCTGCTTGCGACAACCTACCAACATTCCTCGCAATCACTTCACTCTCCCTCCAGGTCCCGCCTTTCCCGGTCCCGGCCACGTTGGCCTGGACCCACACCTCTCCGACGAGGGCAGTACGGGCATAACAGGACATTTATTTCAACGGGAAAACGGGGACCTGAAGCCGAGGGACGTCAACGTTATCACGCAAAATTATCGTCCGTAAACATACTTTACAGACAAGCCCCCCCCCCCCTTTTTTTACTTATGTTCAAAGATTTTTTTTTTGTTTTCCTAACCTAACTAAAACTAAGTCCATTTTGGAGGGGTCTGGGTTAGGGAGGGACCTAGGTGCGTCTCAGGCCGAAGCCTATACGCCTAGTCATGCTGGGATTAGCCATGCAAGGAGAGGGTCGCATGCATCATGTGCTAGGAGGGGATTGGCCAGCCAACTAGAGATAGGTTGGACCCAGGTAAAACCTGCATAGACACAGGGAAAACCCTGGGCACATTCATGCGGGATGCAAATTGGCATGCATTACGTGTAGGAATTTACAGGAGACAGAGGATAGTCTGGATGAAGTGTTGGACAGAGTAGAAAAGAGTCTACCTATGTTCAAAGTCAGTGAATTCAGTGGCCGTAAATTCACGAAGATAGCCGTAAAATTACGAAGATCCTTGGATAATTTTTAACCAGTGTTCTTCGTAAATTGAAAACAAAATATTGTCCAACAGGTCAATTTTCTAAGTTTGAGTGCAATCAAGGATGCATTTAGCTTTTCCATTATCGTTTTCAATAAATACCTTCACTTTATTTCCATCGTTATATGGTTCAACATAACCAAAAGGAGTACCATAACCTACGTAAACTTTAATAGGAGAGTCAAACATTAAAGAATTTATTTTGGAGAATGGACTAACTAATTATTCTGATTAGATTTTAAATCCATTAATTAAACGATTAAATCTGAACATTTTATATCATGCTTTTAAATGGACTTGGAAACAAAAATTTTTAACAAAAATGTTTTAAAATGTGAGCGAATCTTTCAATACTCGTTAATGTGTAACATCTACCTCGGTGGCGAGTAAATTCATGTGTTTGCGTGTTGCAAATACACTTATAGAACGAAATTTAACGTAGAATTATTTAACACAATGTCGTCCGTGATAAATATACACGCAAATTGTGTTTTCAAGGACATTTCTGGACGCGAATTACGTTTCCGCGCCCGACGCTAGAATTCGCTGCCGGGGCAACTACGTCCACTATTGGATCATTTGATTAACAGACCGAAATTTTAAACCATAGTGTGAAACAAATGGCTCCGATAAAACATAAGACTTGAAAAAATACTAAACCCCGGCTTTGGACCTGATATTTCATAAGGAATTTCACTAAAAATTCTGCTTATCTTATTAAAATTAATTAGTCAGATAATACTATAATGTTTTCCTTTGTATGTGTAAAATATGGTGCGCGGACGCGAATCACACATCGTTTCCGCACACGCCGCTAGAATTCGTTGCCGGCTCAGCTACGTCAACTATAGAATCATTCAATTTGCAGAGCGAAAGGTTCAACTATACCGAGAGCTAGATGTTTCACATCAATACCACAGCAGTGTTACGTGTTTCATGTTTTAACCATATAAATAACAAAGGACTTATAATTTGGTAATTTCTTACAATACCGCCGTACGTTGAAATGTCAACAGACATCATTTAGTTGAAAATGAAATATCGGTATTGCAAATAGACTTTAGCGGGGATGGGGGGAAGGGTGGAATTACAGTCTAGTTTACGATATCTAAAAAGCAGAATATAAAAAATAAAGTAGAAAAATAGCGTGTTTATATATTCCTGTTTTTCTCTCGTAAGAATGTAGGGGTGATAATGACGTCAACGACGCCATCTTGGAGACGTCATCAATATAACATATATTGTCTATACATGTAAGTTAATATTATATCCAGTGATTGGAATACGTAGAGTAATAGGTTAACTCTACCTATTCCGATCGTTGCATAAAACATTTTCCAAGATATCTAGCAACTTTTTTTCATTTATGTTGCTACACAGTTATTAATCGTACATACCTATCGTACTTCGTGCGCAAAACCCAACAATGACGTAAGTTCCTCTTCAAGATGAACAGGAACACCAACCTGATGGTGCAACAATTGCTGATTTGCATCTTCATTAAAAAAAAACTCCATAACACTAAAAAGCTGCACGTGTCAAATTTATACGATTGAAAAAGTAAAATTTCAGTCTGCTTAAAAGTAGCTTATTTAAAAAAAAAAAAAAAAAAGAATGATATATAATACAAAATGAATGACACACTGATGTTGGTATAAACTAAATCATTTGTTTACCAAAAGAGCAACGTGGTGACTGTGTATTAAATCTCTATGAATTATGTGTATGCGTCTGCTGGGGTCAAAAGGAGTATCATAATAGCATTATTAATATGAATTATATTGTGGTGATGGAGTAATGTTATAGCCTTAGGATGTCGAGTGAGTTAGGTGATATTTGTGCGCCATGGAATTATTCTTGGGTTGTAGAAAAAGAGCTGGTGGCAATGGCATGGCCACAAACTCCTGCTAACCTCAGGTTTATTTTGAGCGAAGGAGTAAAACATGTTGTTACCCTTTCGCCTGAAAAGAAACCACCTATACATGCCTTTCCTGAGTTTCAGTGGACAGAAATAGGAATCAAGGAATTCCGAGCGCCAACGATCCCCCAGATTAAAAAGTTCATAGAAGTTTGCCAGAAATGTCGTAGGAAAAGTGAGGTTAGTATCTCTTGAATCGTGATCGTAAAAATTGGTTTACGAGAATGTATAGCATTATAGGAAATCTGGACTAGCCTGAGCATTTAAATATCTGGAAAATAATAGTCAGACTGATTGGAACCGGTTTCAAAAGGGGAGCATCAGAAAAAAAAATCCGAAAATCCCTTGCCCTACCTGACATTTTACAATCATTTTGTAAATTTCAAATAGGTAGTTAACAGGTAATTACTGTTTTAATTGTTAGGTCATGTCAGATATATTTTTATGTGTTACAGATTAAATGCATTTTATTAATGTTGATTACTTAACCCAATTTTTTTTTACAAACATCCCCAACCTAAAAATATTTTTTTGAAAATATACATATCATTCAAATAACAAATCAATACGACGAAATACTAGGAAATATAACTCAATTTTACAACTTACAAATGCTCACAACATGTGAAGTGATGTTCAAGTATTCTATGTGGTAAAAATATGATACTGGAAATAATTGTCTCAAATAATAAAATAATACAATAAAGCTGTGGATTTCTACAGAAAGATTATTAAAATGTGCATTTTTGGATTCTTGGCTTTTTTTGGATGTGCCAATCTCTTTGATAGTTACAGTAGATATATAAAGATATTATCTTTGAAAGATTTGTGCAATGGGAGTGCATGACTTGATGTAGGCTTTTGGACATATGCCATTGCTTAGCACATGTATGTCTGCAGAAGAAAACTACAAAAAAACACAAATTAAGCAAAAATTGCTGTTGTCAGGATTTAACGCCACACAATATTCCACAACAGGAAAATGGTCAACAAACAAGGAAAAAACAAAGAAAAATGGACTAACAGAACGAAAAAAAACCCACAAATGATGACAGCACTAAAATTCCGAACCCAAAAAAAGATATATAAAGAGGATTACATGATTTAAGAAATGGGTGCATAAAGAAATTAACACCTGAAAACATATATCTTGAAGGCAGTATAAATCTATGCATTCTAAGCTAAATAAATTTTTTTTAATAGAGCGTCTAAACTCCAATATTACCGCCAGTGTCCATTAATGCCAGTGAAATGTTATGACAGTATGTTACTACAGTTTTTTTTTTTCATACAGCTTTCCTTTTAAAAAAACTCAAATAATTAAATGGAACATGCATCTCAATAACAAGTCAAGAGTCCCCTTTCAGTGCATAAAAAACCAGGAAAAAAATATTTTTATTTTATTTTTTTATTGTGCCATATTACACAGGTCAATGAATGACCAGTAGTAGTTACTCAAACTGTTGCAAATTGTGATGTGGTTGAATTGCATCAGTAATAACTGAAATAATTACAAAAGAGAAAATTTTTTTTAGGGAGTAATGATAATGAAAAATTGTATTTAAATTTGATAGGAGCTAAGCGAGAACATGAATGTGCATCTGGATTCAGGGTGTCCACAGTTAGTACTTTCGTACTAGATCTAGTACTTTTATGACTTTTTTTTAGTGGTCTAGTACATTTACGCTCAGATATAGTACTTTTTTCTTTAATATAATAATATTACAGTAACTCCAATATGTTTTATTATTAAGTGTAATTATTTTTAAAAACTATGGAATTTATGTGTGTGTGTGGTGTGATATTTAAGTTCAAGCATTGCAATGCCATAATAACTTACTAAATTGTTAAAACCATAAAAAAAATTATAATTTAGTACTTTTTTTTCAAATCTAGTACTTTTTTCTCACCTAAGTTGGTACGAAATATTTTTTCCTTGTTGACACCCTGTCTGGATTCAGTTTATTTTTACTAGACTACGGTTGCGTGCCAACATAAGTTTTTAAATCTCTCCCGAGGTTATTGTTGCAGCCGGTCGGAGTCCACTGTCGCGTGGGCAGGGGGCGGACCGGCGTGATGTGCGCGTGCTACTTGGTCCACTTCTATGACCAGAGCCCAGAGAGAGCCATCACTCACGTCCGCCTGTCCAGGCCGGGATCCGTCGAGACATACGAGCAAGAGAAGGCAGTGGTGGCCTACCGTGACTACCTGCGCGGCGCGAGAGTCGACAATGGGTAGCGTCCCGCAGGAAACGGTTGTGAGCGAGTGTGAAATACAAGTAAGTACTACTAGCTTGTAGGAAAGGTTTTGATGGAGATTAAAAACTGACGAAAACTAGCTTCTACTGCACAGCTTAGGTTCCTCCCTCCCTTCTTTGCAACAGAGAATTTCCGTCACTCCTCTCTCTGTCGCAAAGAAGGGAGGGGGGAACATAAACTGCGCAGAAGAAGCTAGTTTTCGTCAGTTTTTAATATCCATCAAAACCTTTCCTACAGCGAGCCAGTAGTAACCATGTACATTTGTTTTAACTTGTACAGTTATTTAATACGTGCCAAATTTTAACAACAAACCTTAACAGGGTTGTTACGTGTATTAAATTTGCATGAAACTTAACCTGTTCATCGGTGACAAGAATATTTTTAAAACCATTTTAGTTTTTGTGTGGAGAGTAATGGATTTACAACACTACTTAAATATGTTTGTATTTTCTTGCCAGACAATAAATACCTTGGTTTTATCGGTTTGATCTGGAAATATGGTTTAATGTGCATTTAAATTTTTGTTCATTATTCCAAATACCTGTCTTGCGGTATACCATTGGAAATGTGGGGTGTTTGGTTCGACAAACATTTTTGCTAATAATTCCTCCTTACGAATATTTCACACATACTGCTAATTTAAAAACACGCACCAGACAGTATACTTGAACCTGTCTTAGTTAATGATGCTATGACATTACTCCACTTCTGAACCATTCTATATACAAGGGTTTTTTTATTACAAAAAATAACTGATTTTTTTTTCAGGAATTTGACAAAATCCTAGTGTACTACAAAAGTGCATTATTTAAAAATGTGTTAATTTCCTGTGATGAATGGTTTATTACATAATTTATTTTCCAATATCTGACTGTATATCTAAGTATGCAATTATATGACCTAGCAACTTGAGCTATGGAACCATTTTGAGGATCTATCATACACAGTATTTTACTGAG
Organism: Bacillus rossius redtenbacheri; assembly: GCF_032445375.1. Taxonomy (NCBI): domain Eukaryota; kingdom Metazoa; phylum Arthropoda; class Insecta; order Phasmatodea; family Bacillidae; genus Bacillus; species Bacillus rossius. The sequence goes on along the minus strand of NC_086337.1, from coordinate 43,321,295 downwards.
GAATTAGTATTCAGAGTCAAAAATTGTATGACATAACTCAGCACTTTATTTCAGCCCTAAAATACGTTCTCCGATTTCTGACCCATGAATTCAGGGGAAAAGTGCTGCTAAACTTACAATATTTAAATAAAATTATATTTGTAGCTACTGTACTTGAAGTCATATCTTACTTGCAAAGCTATGTCTTAAACTTTTTCCAAATTAATTGCTGATCAGGTATTAATTCACGATTTTAATTTTAAAATTGGTTAAAACAAAATCAATCATTTGAACTGATGGTAAGAACTTCATAATCTATTGCTATTTCTTTTGTGAATAAGTATTTCCAAACCACAACTTTGTACTATAACTTATTTTATTCAAGAACATAATCACATATAATATAAATAATAATAAGAGAGCATACAAAAATATACATAAATAATTACATAGTTTAGTACCTAATGAATTCTTGCAGTTCTAGAATAGTTTAACAAATCTAGAGATGGGTGAAAATTAATTTTTTTAATTTTAACAAACTAAACCAAACTTAAAGTAAAAACACTCAAACAATAATAATACTGGCAAACCTTATTACAAAAGAATTTCTCATTTCAAAGCATATATGTATGTAATTTGAATTTATAATACCTAATATTGTTTTACATTCAGTAACAGTTCAGTACAAAGATCTTGTGGGTTTTGTCACATACATTCTAAGCAATTTCAAATAATTTAATTCAATCTGAGCATGAACAGTGATGCACTTTTTTTTTAAATTTTAAATCCACATTAAGGTGGCAAAACATAGTGCTTAAAGTGAAGGTGGTAACCTTATGTTATAGTGGCCAGTAGTGTTTAAACAGCATAGCAGAACACAGCAAGCCTAACAAGTGTGTGTTATCACTGGGCATTACATGCATGTGGCCTGGGTCTAGGGTTTGATCAATGCCCAGCATGGCTATGAGCATTGCATCAGTACGGTACTCAATTGGCTTGGAGGTTCCGTATTGAGTCATGCCTATCTTTTGCAAGAATGTGCATCAATATCTTGAGAAATCTGGTTCTTATTTGAAAACTACTTAACATTTTGTTAAAGAATTTTTATTCAAATAACATTAATAGTTGACATAAAAATCAGTGATAAAAAAATAATATTAAAATAATACTGATACCATTGATTTGGTTTAGCATAGGTTGAGGGAAAAACATATTCATTCAAAATGATCACTCTGTCTTCATGTCAGTAATTTCCTAAACTTGACTTGGCTCATTTTTGTTTTGAACCTCAGTGAGTAATTGACACTTGAAGGTCACGCATTGTTGTTTGTGATATCCTGTGGAAAAAATGTCATCTCAACGCCGTAAAGCATTTACGATTGAGGAAAGGGATTTGGCATGGGTCATTCGACAATCTCAATGATTTTCAAAACAAGAACCGGATTAAGCAATCGTTCAATTCAAATGTTATGAAACCGAAGAGGCTTCGAAAGTCGCGACAAGAAAATGCTGATCAAGCATTAATTCAGTGTTTTAAAATCACGAGAAACAAGGGAATACATGTCAGCGGCCCTATGCTACAGGAAAAGGCAAATATTTTTGCCACACGTTTTCGTATTCTCGACTTCAATTGTTCTGCAAGCTGGATCAGTCGTTTTAAAGTTCGACATAACATTGTGGCGGGAAAAATTGTCGGTGAATCTTCGTCTGTTGATCAAAATTCAACAACAAAATAGTTGACGTCTGTGTGACCGAATCTACGACCACAATTTTCTGATGAGATTTTTTAATGCTGATTAAACTGGACTGTTTTACAAATTGATGCCGGACAAAACTTTGAAATTTAAAGGTGAGAATTGTAGTGGAGGCAAGTTTTCGAAAGACAGAATAACTGTCATGGTAGTAGCAAATATGAGTGGCACAGAGAAAAAGAAATTGCTCGTTATTGGAAAGTCACAAAAACCAAGATGTTTTAGCAGTGTCAAATCGTTACCTGTCGATTATGCTAACAATCGTAGAGCTTGGATGACGTCGGAGATTTTTGAAAAATGGCTTCAAAATTGGGATCATGATTTGGTGAAGAAGAAGAAAAAGATTTTATTGCTGGTTGATAATTGCCCAGCGCATCCAAAAGTTACTGATTTAAAGTCTATAACACTTGCTTTCCTTCCGCCGAATACAACATCAGTACTACAGCCAATGGATCAGGAAATAATACAATCACTCAAAACTAATTTAAAAAAATAACCTTGTGCTCAAAATAATTAATTGTCTTGATGCTAATGAAAATAACTCTTCTACGAAAATAACGGTGCTAGATGCAATTCTGATGGTTAATGATGCCTGGAATAAAATGTCACAAAGTACCATTCACAACTGTTTCAAACATGCTGGATTCATTGGAAACCACGACGGTTTACCTGTTCAAACAGCAAAACATGAATTTGATGAAGAAGATGACGTCCCTTTATCTATGTGGTCACGGAACCTAAATTCGGATTCTTTAGCAGCACCGGAAATGTGGGAAGATTATGTTGACATCGATAGTGCTCTTCTCACATCCCAAGAACCCACCGATGAAAATATTGTACAGAACATTAATGCTAGGGAACACCTCGAAAGTGATGGAGAAAGGGAAGAGGAAGTCGAGGAAGCACCATTACCTACCGCAGAAGGGGCATTAAAGGCTGCAGAATTATTATCAATAGTTGTTCATAGCAATATTGAAAATGATAGTAATTTGACCATGGCGATGTCTTCTGTACACAATAGTATTAGAGACTGTTATTACAATAAAATTAAAAGAAAAAAAACAAAAGCAGACAAAAATTACAGATTTCTTAATTTAAAAATGAAAAATATTTACATATATGTATCATGTTTGTACACGTGTTTTTATGCTTCACATAACGCTTTGTATGACGTCCGCTTTTTATGACGTGTTTGTCAATTCCCTTCGATGTCATTATAAACGGATTCCACTGTATTGTATTTTGTAAAGAAATGGTAATTGGAAATACACTTTCCTGTAATTCATCAAGCCCATCTGATAATATTAATTTTTTTATCTCTAAGGAGACATAATTGAAAGATGCCATCTTAGTTTCAACCATTTTTGTTAAGTTTACGTCATTTAATTAAAAATATTTTGACAGCATTACGTACAGCCATCCATATACCAACGCCTGATAAGTAGGTACAGTGGAGACTCAAATTAGCTTGCAGCTGTGAGTCTCAGTTTGGGCCTGAACACTGATAGTGTTGAAATACAAATGTCCTGCTGCAAAGCCATGCAGGGAAGAGTTCGCCAAACTCTGGCCTGCTTAGTAATGTGGCCCGACCCAATATGTCCTTGGACTGAGGTTCTTAGAGATAATCCTATAAGGAGATGTAAATCCTGATATTTTCATTCAAATTGAGTTTTGAGTCAAATATCAAATTATTCAAGAATATTGAAAAGTTTACGAGTCAAGAGTTTAAACATAGAGTTAAAATTTTTTTTTACACTTCTCGGGGTTCTAAAAAATTGATGAAAAATACATGGAACCATAATTGAGTGGTGTAAAATGCAAGAAAATAAAATGAAATCAACAGTAAATTTCCTCAATCCATGAAAATTTCAAATTCAGAAAGGGTTTTGATTTTAAAAATTATCATATATATTTAAATTTAGTATTTTTAATAATTTTAAATAACAGTTACATATTATTTGAAAATATAAAAATCATGTATATACTATTGTTTCAGAAAATAAATCCAAATTTCTAAAAAAAAAAAAAAAAAAACCTTCTTGCCCTCATACATGTTACATACACTCTTCTCATTAGAATTTTTTTATTAATGAATCCCACTTGCAGAATCTATCGCCCTATAGGAAAACAAATAATGTAAAAAATTGTTGATTATAATGTTTGATTTAAGCATCAAATTATTTACGAATATCAAATATTTTTCAAATACTCGCAGACCTCTAGTTACATTCACCCATATCGCACGGCAGTTGCAAAGTGGGGGTTAATCAAGTGTGAATTTTGAAACAGATGGAAGACACGACTGGCTAGCATCAACACGAAGATGTGGAACTGAACGCAATGTTTGGTTGAGTTTGGTTTAAACTATGTTCTGAATTCCTTTATGAGCACTAGCGAAACTCTCCAACAGGAAGTATAATACACTATTTATCTGCAGTTACACACAGATTTTACACACGCAATTTCGGTAGTCTTAATATATTAGTAGGGGCAAGATTATATGATAAATTGCGATAAAACCGAAATGACACCGATAAGCACATCATATAACACCGAAATGCAAGTTAAATAATGGAATTAAATTGCATTTAACCAAACCTTAATTCAAATCATAAAAGAAGTAATCTTTTCATGTTTGAAATTCAAGGGTAGTCATTATTTTCAGAACAAAATTTGTACCAAAGTGCATGGCTCAGAAAAATTAAATTAATTTGTTTTATTGTGCACCTTTTATTGAATCACTTTCCAACCACAAATGATGCTCGCTAATTTATTTTACTGTTCTGAATGTATCTGTTTTAGACCAATTTAACACAAATTATTTTATAGCAAAAATGCAGCATGTAAATTTTATCACTATTTTGGTGGAGTAAGTATTAAAAAACAGTTTTTATATAAATAAAAACAATAAAACCAAAATCTTGTTTTTTAAAAATGAAATTGGACTAAATATATCAATCCATAGAATCTTGTCTCTACATATTAGTGTTCTTACGATCATAACAGAATTACATTTTACTTTGATGACAAAAAATACAGTGAATAAGCTTCACATAGTATACATAGATTAAACACTTCTTTTGCCATATATATCTTATACACATAGATAAATAATCAAGAATACCTAGTTTACCTTGTTACAGCTTGTTTATCTGAAGTTATTTTAACAAAGTAATTAAAGTTGCTGTAAAACAACAAAATGTAATGTAAAGCCCCAGTAGTGGATCCAGAGGGGGGCCTAAGGGGCTCAAGCCCCCTCCAAAAGCATCTGGGTCCACTATTGTTTTAGTGTTTGCCTTGATAAAGCCTAGCCTCAGATGGGCCAAGCCCCTCCCAAACCAAAATCCTGGATCCGCCACTGCAAAGCCCCAAAATAGTTGTTTCAGAAAAATTTTTCCAGTGCCAGATAATGTACAATTAATTGAATACTTTCAACTCTCATGGCACTTGCATGAATAAATGAGTTGTTACCTAAATGTGCAACCTTGCATGTGACTGCTAACAGTTGATGAGGGAAAATGAAATGTGCAGCTAGCAAGCATCCACACTGCTCGTGTAATATCAGATATTTTTTTTAAATTTTAATTTATTAATTTAAATTTTACTGGGGGCTGAATAAGTGGAATGTTTAACCAAGACACTTCTTGAAAAATTCATTCATTTAATCAAGCAGACAACCTGATTGAAATGCTTGAAGACATTAGAATGTGATGGAAAATGTACACTCTGTTCAAGTTCACGATAAGACTTCAAGAGAACATTCAGACATTGACAGCTGGATAATTTTATAAAATTAACAAAATAATTAATGACACATGATTAGCTAGTCTGGTGCTACGTGAATCTTGAGTTTGTTTTGTTTATTACATCGCAATACACAGCTGAAAGTTTCAAATGTTCGCCGAAGCATGTGTCAAAAAGTCCTGAAACAGAGTGTAACAGCTGAATCATAAGTATTCAGACAGTGGTGTCACAGGGCCGTCGAGAAAAACTTGAGGGTCCCGGGGTAAATAATTTAGTTGAGCCCTCTCCCGGTTACTTAATGTACAAATTTTCAAACCCCAAAAAAAAAAAATTAACGTTACCAAGGCCATCACTGTAGGTAAAGGTGATCTGCATGTATCACATGCCTGATGATGTTTCCAACTGATTTTATTAGCAAAAGACCTGTACCTTGTAACACACATTAAACAAATATTTCGAAACATACACCGGGCCCCAGGGACTGCCGCCTCCCCCCCCCCCCCCCCCAACCCTCTCGACAGCCCTGGTGGTGTGACAGACTAGTAGTCATCGTAATCGTAGCCACCGTAGTCTTCGTCGTCGTCGCCAGTATGTCTCTTGAGCATCTGTGCCACTGACAGCTCTGTGGTTTCCGCCTCCACTCCCCCGCCATCGTCTTCGTCGTAGTCGTCGCCTTCTTCTGGAAACCACAAAACATATCCAACCCATGTGATAAATTATTACTAGGGACACCTGTATTTCGCGATTTCATTTCATGTCAAGGTATTTCACAAAACACTGTAGCTTTTTCTTAGAGTCATGACAAATTGTGAGGGTGCAGCAGTATGGTGACCACATTCTCATTGGCCCCGTCAAGAGCGGGACGACACCTCTCACCGACCTCAGCCAATAAATAACCACAGGAGAAAAGCTACAGTATTTTGTGAAACACCTTGGCACAAAATGTATTCGCGAAATACAGGTGTCCCTAATTATCACACTTTCAATCTCCCATAGCTTCGCATAAAAAATTTAACGCCATTCAGCATATTAAATCACCACTCCTTCACAGCAACTAAAGAATACAATTGAGTGCTATGTTTTGTTCCATATATAAAGCTAATAAGATGCAAACGCTTTAATTTTTGTTCCTTTATACGTGCACCAACACACAGGCAATGCAACTGTTCCCATTCACTGGATTTACTAAAGTAGCAAGATTTAATTAATGATATCTTATATTTATGTTATCCCTGAAGATAAAATTTATTTTATCATTTAAAAAAAAACATTAATTTTACTTTAATTCAATTTCATAAATTTATTAACTTGCTTACATAAATATCAAAAAACCTTGCCAAAAGTTTGCATTTATGTCAGAAGAGCCAATATGTCATTTCTACTGATCAAGTGCAACGAACGTGCCTGGCCAAGAAGACTTGTAACAATCAAAACCTGCTAGCTCTCAATTATTTAGAAATGCACATACGTAAAAACACTTGAGATTGTTAGATTCTAAAAATATACTGTCAAAATTACGCACAAACGTTGCTCTGAATGATTCATTATGAAAATTGAGTCTCTCAAGAACAATGACTGTTTTTTACCGTTTTTTATTACTCCTTCACACTAGCACTATGGTCGCCATTTTCCGACCACAATGTTCCAAATTACACACAAAACATCACAAAAAAGGTCTCAGTTGCGTCAAGAAAACAATTGACTTTGAAATGGTACCGAAATGTCTAATAAAACAAATATTTGGTACTGATATTAATATCCCGTGGTTACACATGAACTCTGTTCTTGGAACGATGACTAAAAACAAATTTTAAAGATTAGTTGTGGGCATAACACCGACGACTGCAGTCAACGCATTCTAAATAACATCTCCAAAAATTATTATAAATCAGCATGCCCGGACCATAACTGCGTAATTTGCTTCTCGACTATATAATTATTTAATTTTGAGTCATCACCCGACCACGACCTATCAATACCACGACCATACACAACCACTTGCTCGACCTGACTAACTCCATCCACGAAGGAGGGGGGTGGTTACATGTCCCCCACAACCAACCACATACAAGCTTAAGAGACAATTTGGAAGTCACAATTTGACATCACAAATTTAAAGAAATAAAACAACTCTGCATACATATATATAACTAGGTACTTTTGCTACTTTGTCTTTCTCTTTCCAATTCTGATGCTACATTGTCTTTGAGTTCCCCCGCTCGGCTGGGAACTACCGTTTCTGTCTCTCTTGCACTGCAGGGCATCTGCCTTTCTCTCTCTCTTTCTCTTTCTCACTCTACTACTGATGTAATTTACTGTCACGTGCATCATCAAGCTTTCAGACAAAGGATAATAGCAAAATAAGTAACAAAAAATATATGACTACACCTGAAAACTTAACCAACCAGCCAAACAGGCACTAATGACTTTTAGCTGCTTTAAAAGTTGAAATGAAGTAAACTAACATGCTTACAAACATGAACTAATGACAAATGAGAGCCAAACAAAACATTGCTGACACATGAATACCTCTGAAACATTTCAGCCGTCATTTACATTGAAACAGGAAACCTAACCGAGTACTGGAAATGATCGAAGAACGTAATAAAGTTGTTTACGTCAAATGTTTTGTGTGTTGAGAGGGTAAGGGCCAACATCCACGCGGAGCAGAGTGCAGTGAGGGGAGTCAGCAAGGCGCTCGAGGAGTTCAAACATACCTTTGAATATATATACTGTATAGAAGTCACCAGTCCAGGTTAAAATTTCTAATACGGTTTCGAGGTAGTTGGTTAATTCACCGCCGCAATCGCCACCATCTCTAGGGCATCGACTTGTGGTGGTCCCTAGCGGACATTTGTCGAACTCTTCAAACACCCCTTCCCCCTCCCGTTGAACGACCTTTAGCTGCAGTGAATGATGGGTGGGGGGTGCGGGGGAATGACAGCAGGCGACAGTGCTGCGCTCTAACGTGTAAATAACAACTAAGACGATACAGGACATTACGGCAGCGCACTGCAGCGGCGAAGTTCCCAAGCTGCTCATCATACGCTTCTGAAAAACGTAGAGTAAATCCTATCCACTCGCGACTTCTATACAGTATATATATGCAAAGAACGTACCGAAGTCGGCTGGTGGAGGGGCCTCCTGCACTTCTGGCTCAGCCGCCTTCTCCTCTGCTTCCTCCGGTGCTTGGAGCGGGAACCCCACTTCCCTTGGCCTCTTCCGCTCCCGGCCGAGGTTTGGCGCTGAGCGAACTGCACGCGTGGGTTTTGCGACCGGCTCGGCAGGATCCTCCTGTATCCTCCTGAGAACCAGGGGCGCAACAACTAAATTTCCAAAGGGGGGAGGGGGGGAGGCAATATACCTTTTTATAAAGAATCATCCATTCCCCACCTATTGAAGTGGGGGGGTCCGGGGGGTCCTCCCCCGGGAAAATTTGTATTTCAAGGTAGAAAATTGTGCTATTTAAGCAGTATTATTATCTAAAAATTGATTACACAGCGCTTTGTTTGCCCCCACTTCAAGGTTTCAGAGGGGGGGGGGGGGGCTTATTACCCTTGCCCCCCCCCCCCCTCCCTGTTGTTGTGCCCCTGCTGAGAACCAATCATTAACGTATCCACACAGGAAGATGTGAAGGTTTAAAATAAAATACACCCAGGCAGTAAAAAATAATAAAAATAAATATCAAACTTCCCAAAAGAAAATGATTTACGTTACCGCATCTCGGTCAAACATTCAGTATCTAGAGATAATGCTAGGAAAATTTTTAACTTCAGAAAATAAATAACAATCAGAACAAAATAAAAACCAAAGAAACTTTTTTTACTCTTAATGCCTTTTAGCATATTGACTCGAGGTAAATCAAAGTATTAAGTTTAGTTGAATAGAAAAATTTTGCTTAGATTTTCACTACCCGACCACACAAGCTAGCCTTGGCCTGATTCAGGAATGAAAAGCATGAATAACATGTGGTATTGGAATATTTTTGTTTTATTTGGAAAGACCAAGCTCAATTAATTAAATTTATTTCTGTGTTAATTTTTATATTAATTTATTCAAATTCAAACATATTAAACACCTAAAGTTTGGCCATGACCTGTATTTTTATTGTTGCTGTGATTTAAAATTAAGTAAAGACCGGTTACATAACTTTAAAGATTCTCTTAAAATTTTCTGATGTGCAAGCACATGCATATTTTTACAACATTTAACATTTCTTACGATATTTATTGTTGCTATGATTTAAAATGAAGTAAAAACCGATTACATTACTTTAAAGATTCTCTTAAAATATGTAAGTGCAAGCGCATGCATATTTTTACAACATTTAAAATATCTTACAATATATTATGTATACATTGAATATTATAATCGAAAAAATGTATGCAGTAGGAATTTCTCAGGTAATAAAGGTGTTACTTTTTCATAATATTATTTTCCCTGGTGGTAAGCTTACCATCAAATGTATTGCAGCTGATTTTATGTGTTCATTCTCTGCAAATCACTTATCTATTAGACTGCCAACATTAACAAAAACTGAAGGTTTTTCACTAAGAAATTTGCAGCAAATAAATGTTTGTGGTGGGATATTAATTTTCATGGAACAATTAAACGTAAAACAACCTACCTCGGTTCCTTCTCTGTTAGCGAGACACTTTCTTTTTGAGGACTGCTACCAAAAGTTTCGTTAGCATCTGGTTCCTTTGTTTTGGAAACTTCTAAAGACTTAACATTCAAGCTCTTTAGCACATCGTAGTTTATTTTAGAAGAAATTTTCTTTTCCTGCAGCATTTTCTCAATAGCTTCTCCCGCTGAATTTGAAGGCTGGTTGAATTTCTTTCGTGGCCCTGTTTTTCGTCTCTTCTTCTCTGGCTTTCCCTCTTCTTTTTCCTTTGCCTTTTTCTCTTCTCTTTCTGCAAATAAAAACTCATTATTTTGATAGACATGATTTCTTTCCTCTTAGCACTGTTACAAATATAAATCTTAAATAAATTCACGTAAAATTTTAATTGATATTGTTTGTTGTTACTATCACGTACTAAGTGATTCCTAGGGGATTAAATATGTTACTCTTGGCTTGGCTATTATTTTTAAATTTAAATACCTGTGAAAAATTCAACTATTGCAGACTGATTTCAATGGTAGTAAATAATTGGCTTCTTCTAAATTAATTTCAAGGTTGAAAAAAAAAGTTGTATCATGAAACCTTTACTTTGGATTTTATGAAGTTCTTGTTCTAATATAATCTGATCTAATATAATAATCTAATTTAATCATGTGTGATTTCACTTGGGCAGTGTGTACATTAAAACTAATGAGCATATTGAATGCATCATTTCATTATTATACTTAAAGCAATAAAAATCATAGTACTTATATTGTCCAGGGCTGAGCCCACCTGAGCCCAAAGTGCCTCCCTCCTTACCCCTAACTCCCCGGCTCTATCTACGTGTGCGTGTGTGTTAGCCATCATCGCAAGACTTGATGTAAGCTTTTGGACATACGCCCTTGCTAAGCACATGTATGACTGTAGAAGAAAACTACAAAAAACCAAAAGACAAAAAACACAAATTAAGCAAAAAATGCTGTTGTCAACAGTATATATACACCACATAATATTCCATAACAGGAATATGGTCAACAAACAAAGAAAAACAAAGAAAAATGGACTAAGAGAACGAAAAAAAAACCACACAAATGATGAATTGAACCCCAAAAAAATTCAGCACAACAGTTTAAACGAGACAAAAACACAACAAAACGATAAGACAAAACAAACACAATAGTTTTCCAAAACAGAAACAAGCGACGTTTCGGGAACTGCTATCTGCTCCCGTCCTCAGGCAGAGACGCACATGGTACGAAAACACAGGTGCGACTGATCAAAGATAATATCATCGCAAGAGACGCACGCATCTGTGGTGCCACCTACCCTTAATAACTAATTCAATAAGCATTATAATTGTCATTTCACTTTTTATTGCAACTCCTCAAGCGTGTTTAGACTTAAGGACGGAGCAGCGGCGTGCAAAACCCCTTCGGAAAACACCCTCGTACGAGCGGTGGAAGACTCGAACTTAAATAATAAATAACTTAATAAATAAGTAAATGTTTTTGATGCATAATAATTAATTGTAGCTTGCCATTAAGAGCTGGAAGTGTTTTTGTATTGTTATTAGTTCTCTCACATACCCATTTAAGACCTAATGGTGATTCCGAAGCTTCCCGTCGCTATGACGATGACCTACTGACCACTGCCCAGTGACTCCTGCCGCAAGGGGTAGAACGCAATCACAGCACCTCGAGGACACCGTCATTGGTAAAACTGATCTAGTCGCATCTGTCGTTCGTAATCTTCAATTAAACCTTTTCTTTATTTACGTTCCTTGTGGACATTTGAAACAACCTACGAGATCTAACTTCCAGGCCAGGTCATGCTGTGTCCTGGTCCGCCTGAAATCCGACTGCATTGCGGTTTGCATTTTATACAGTTTCATTTGAGAGACGCAAGTCTTCTGCACGTGTGTAGAGGATTGCGTCAATAAACCATCTTACCATCACCTGTGGGTATTCTGTTCGTCCGCCCACGTGTGTGTCTACACAGAGACTCAGGATTGTGGGATGCCTTAAGAGCCCACTTTGGTCTAGGGTGTCTAACACCTTAACAGCGTATCCAAAGCTCAGAGAAGACCAGGTCAGTGAGAGCTAAGAGTAGTGTGTTCAAGTCTCGACAACACAGGAGCGACATCACTGCCTTGTTAGAGAGTCCCACCCGGGTCCATATGCTCAGTTAACATATGCTGGTGCCCATTGAACTTTTATCCACGTATGCAAACAGGACTAGAAAGGCCCTACGACATCAGTACGTTAAATATATATATTTTAACCAAGCAAGTGAATTTTTAAAAGTACACTGGAGACATTACAATTCTTACAGCCAAAAGCAAGGTTTTCACATACCCTCTGACCATACACATGTGATTACTTAAAAAAATAACAATATTTTAAACACAAAAGTCTAGCAGACTTTAAATTCAACCCGAACAGATTTTAAAATAATAATATAAATGATAGTGATGAAGATGATAACAACAAAAACAACAATAATAATAAAAATAATAAAGATTGTGAAGGTTTGTTTTTTAATAATGTTTAAACTCATGCACTGGTAATGCAAATATATGAAGTGCATTTTTAAGGTTTTTTTTTTTACTTAAATCTTTTTGTAAAATCTTTTAAATATGTCACCTACAATGATTTTTCTGAATAATAGGACCAAACAAATATTTCTCAACCAGATAAATCAAAAGCAACTCGTAGACATTGAAGGCTGTAATATATTTATGTAATGCATTTATGTTCACAATAATACAATATATTCTGCTGTCAAAAATAATGTGTGGTTCTAGCATCATTCTCTGGCTAACTTGGAATTTTGGCTATCCCAGATCGGCTCCAGTCCCAATTGAGCCAACTTAATATTAAATTATTTATCTAAATTATTGATATTACCAAAAATAAATAAAATATTAATGATCTTATTAATTTTGCAAAAGTCTGGTTTTAAAAAATCATGCAATCGTATTTGACCACCAAAGATGATGCAATTGATTATTCCTTGTGAGAATCTGCAGATGATGTAATTGTTGCTAGGCCACTAATATTAGCTTCAACAAGAATCCAAAGATAGGTATTGCGGTTTGCAGAAATTATTACTTGAATGAAATTATTAATTTGTGACGCTAAACCCGGCCGATGACGTAAAACTCAAAGATGGCCGGTTGCGAACCCCCTCGACAAGGAGGTTCTACTGTGCTTGCCTTCAGTGGCGTAGCCAGAATTTGTGTATGGGGGGTGTTAAGAAGCATGGCTCCTCCCCCCCCCCCCCCTTGTACTAAAGCGGGGGGTCCGAGGGTCCTCACCCAGGAAAAATTGGATTTTAAGGTGTAAAATAGTGCTACTTTAGCAGTTTTCGGTTCTTAAATTTAAATATTGTAATGGTAAAAATTTTATTAATTTTAATATGAAATTCGTTTGAGTGATGAATAAGAAATTAATTAAAGTTTTGGTGCTAAGGGGGTGGTTTGAACCCCTAAATTCCCCCCCCCCCCTGGCTACGCCCCTGCTTGCCTTTCTTTTCCTTGAGGTAGGTCTGGTTGATCTTCATCCAGCAGCTGTCCTTGAAGCTCGCCTCGCTGCTCCTCATGATGTACGAGTCGATCTCCGCGTCGTCTATGCCGTCGAGGCTCAGCTCGCCCGTGCCCTGGCCTTGGGCCGCGCTCGTTCCTTGGTCCGCGGGCGCCGCCGTCTGCTCCTGCATGGAGCTGACCAGACCCATGCTCGCGATGTCGGGGCCTGCGCGACGGATATCATGGATATATTATATGGAAATATATTATGTATATGTATGTATATGTATATATATGTATGCATATGTATGTATATATATACATATATGCATATATACATATATGCATATATGCATATATGCATATATACATATATGTATGTATATATATATATATATATGTATATATGTATATATATATATGTATATATACATATATGTATATCCTTACTAATATTATAAATGCGAAAGTAACTCTGTCTGTCTGTCTGTCTGTTTGTTACCTTTTCCCGGCTGAACGGCTAAACGAATCGTAATGAAATTTGGCAAGGAGATAGATTATATCCTGGGAATGGACATAGGCTATCTTTTGTCTAAAAAAATAAATTTTAAACGGGTTAAAAAAATATATCTTAATTTTATGTAATGTGTGTCATAGATATACAAAATGTTAGTGTCATTCCTCTATGTCTGCCGAGCAATAGCTTTCAAGCCATTACGTTACGTTTTGCTATTGTAAGGAACTAAGTAGAGAGTGAGAAAAAAATAAAGATCTTGACAGTTTGTAGTGTCGCCATATTTGTTTCAATTTTCAATACCGTTTTTGTATATTACAATTTAAATTGCAAAAAAAAATTATGTTTCATAGACACATAAATAGTGAGTGTGTGTCATTTCTTTATGTCCACGAGGTCTCGCCGCGTCAATTTTCTCCTTGGGGCGAACCCGTCCGCTTAATTAAATAAACATCTTTTATCGTTGAATGATTTCATGATTTATTTCATGAATATCTGTTCTCATAAAAAGGTTAGTTTTATAGACATTCAATAGGTCTCTCTCTCTCTCTCTCTCTCTCTCTCTCTCTCTCTGATAATCAATCTATGAATCGTTACAAATTTATTTCCTTTATTTTTTTAGTTTGATTTGATACAATATGATTTCACTAAAAATCAATTTCTACCCCTTCCTATTTTCATTTCCACATTACGAAGTTTCACTTCTTCCACGCGGAGGGACTCCACGCAATATTTTTGCATGCAATTAAAAACTATTTTTTAATGATGCCAAAAAAGTATAACTTCTCACACGCACCCATTTTTTTAAATTTAATTTCTTCTATATATATTTTTTCTCCCTACCTAGGGCACTCATGATTCTTTTAAATTTCACGTGTATGTTTTCAATGTCATTCGAGTTGTACAATTTTTATTGGTCATATTGGTCATTATTTATACTTTGTTTGGAAACATACGTATTATAGGTATTATGACAAATAAAAAAAAATTAGTTTCACTAACATTCTTAGGTTTTTATTGTGTGGATAGTTTCAAGTTTAATATTATGTAGGTACATAAATTCTTAAACTTATAAATTTCTTCGAAATTTATTCATAGGTTGGTAGGGCCTACTAATATTTTCTATTTGTCAATATTGTTATTTTTTTTATAGTACTTACTTATTTGCAAGGAGTTTGGTTTAGTGTTTATAATTTATCTGCTGAGCGTCAAGAGTCTTAGTGCTGCTGAGACCGATGTCCAGAAATATTTATCAATTATGTAATATATTGTTGAAAAGTTTGAATTTTACTATTTCAGGAGAGCTGATTTTTTTATTAATTAGAATAGTTACGTGTAATTGCCATCTTCCTTTATTTCTATATTAAACATTATGTTTGGTTGATTGTGAGATAATTTTATTTATGTATGTTTTAATTTCTTATATATTAAATTTCAGGCGGATGTTAACATTGTCATTCCAGTTATATAAATTTTTTTGTCAAATTAGTTGTTATTTATACTTTGTTTCAATTTGGACTGTGTTTATTTTACTTAATTCAAAGATTTGTGGTGTGTACAGGGAGTGATATCTCTATTAATTTCTATACTCCTTTGGATAAGCGGAATATTGCCACCACAGTTTTACATATATAAACAAATCCTACAAATGTTTTAAACATTATGACAAATAAAAAATAGTTTCACAAACATCCTTAGTTTTTTTTGGTGTGTATAGTTTGAAGTTTAATATTATGTATGTACGTAAATTCTTAAACATACAGTTATTTATTAATTAATTTAGATAAATATTCATAGGTAGGTAATAAGCTTTCTATTTGTCAATATTGTTATTATGGTAGATAGGAGTACAGTAAATGCCTACATTCTTATATTCCTTTATATCTCTTTCGATTTGGAGTGTTTCCGAGCAATTCGGGGTCCTCAACATCACCCCCCCCCCCTCCCCACCCAGGTGGTTAAAGCCCCAAAATTTCGAAAGTTTAAAAAAAAAAAATAAAAAAATCTATCTCTTTCGATTTTAAGTGTTATCGAGCCATTCAGGGTCCTCGAACCCCCCGCCCCCCTCTGGGAACAAAGCTCCAAAATTTCGACAATTTCAGGAATTTCAAATATCTATTCTTTCGAGATGGAGTGTTCCAAACCATTCGAGGTCCTGAACATCCACTTTCCGCAAAAGTGAAAGTCCCAAAATTTCGAAATATATGAATATATATAATTGGATGTTGGCATGTATGACGTCGATAATCTCTTACACCGTTGACCGATCGCCATGAAAGTTGGCACATCTAAGTGTTTTTATCGTGGAGAAGGTTTTTATGCTAACCATTTTTTTTTGTAACTCGCCGCTAGATGGTGCTGTAGCACATCAACTTCTAAACCTTTCAACCGATCGCCATGGGTAAACAGAAAACCATAGGTAACAGATACACAAACAGTAATTATGTGTCATTTCTTAATGTCCACCACACTGGACATATCGCTATCCATTTTGCTGTAACTCGCGGACAATATATCACCCAGTGTTCAGCCCGGGCAAAGCCGGGTACTGCAGCTAGTATACATATATATATGTATATGTATATATGTATGTATATATGTATATGGAAATAATATATGGAAATATATTATATGGAAAAACTAAAAAAATATTTCACTGCAAAGACTACAATGTGTTGATAACATAAAAATATTTTTTAAGTCTGTCAAAGTATTAAGTGAAAAATATTTAAAATATAAAAGTCACCGTGGAATTTTCCCAAGATAAAATCCCCCCAAAATAAAAACATAAAATCCTGCCTTCAACATTGCTTGGAAGAATTAATTGGGAGGTTGGTGTCTTCGTTGACATTTAGCGCATTAGAAACGGTCAGGGGTGACGAGATGAGGCTGGAGCAGTGAATGAATGAATGAATAAAATGAATGAATGAATGAATGAATGAATGAATGAATGAAGAGGGGAGATGGGAGTAACTAGAGAAAGCCCACAGACTCACGGCAAAGTATGCCATGTTTCCCACTTAAGAAAAATTTGCAATTAACCTTGCTGTGAATCGAGCCTAGATCACCTTGGAAAGAGGTAAGTGATGTGATTTTTTTTTTGTTCCATGTTTAGCTAGCTGCTGATAATTTTCATTACCAACAAACCAATCCCTCCTTCATGGACATGTTTTAAACAAAGTATTATTTCACTTATTGACATGTTCTTTGACTCGTAACATGTTTGTGACTGTATTTAGACATTAAAATTTTTACAACCATGCTTTACCCAAGACTTAACCAGAACTCCTCACACCAAGTAGGTCAACCTACTCAAACACTGTTTTCCTTTAAAAAAACAAGAGTGCAGAAAGGTAGTATTTAGTTGGATTGTGACTGGCAAACTGTTTACAGCAACACCACTCTTTTCTATTACCCAGGAGAAATAACTGCTACATGAATTTAAATTGATGTTATGTTTTCCATTGTCTAACATTAGTTAACAAAAATTACGAAATGACAGGACAACACATTTGTCTTGTAATTTGAGATTTTTGCCAACTCTTGTTCTGCAAGAATGAAAAAGTCTATTTAAATACATAAAGCAGAAATAAACCACATTTTCATTGAAACTTTAAAGATAATAGTAAAAATAAACTCTTTATTTTGTCATGTACATAATTGTGAAAAGGAATTTTATAATTTTCTCTCATTGGAAAATCTCTTTGGAACTTAAAAAATAATGTTATTGGCAGGAATGTAAAAACAGGGTTCAATACATGTATACCTAACAAAATATTTTTACCGCATATTTTGACATAAAATAAATGGAACACACATGTTCGCAGAACCACCAAGCAAAATCAAATTTATTTCTTACCAACATAAAATATTTTATTTCTCTTGCTGTTCAAACATTTAATGGTAAATTTCTGTTCCAGCCTTACCTAGTCCCTTCGTTGCAGACGAGTTATCCTCGCCTGCTTCAGGTACTTCATTAACTGCCAAAGGATCTTCCTCAACGATTATTATGTCATCGTCATTCCTTCCATTCAGGCATTCATGGATGACGCCGATAGTTGACTGGTCAGTAAATTGGTTAACTTCTTGAGTATCCACATCACTTTCTGAATCTGAATCTAAAGAGAGAAAAAAAGTATTTTTTTTATAATAAAAATTAAATGCAACCCACTATGTCTCCCTTAGTATCACAGGTTGAGCACAAAGTTTTCACTTGATTACAATTTATTACTCAAACACCATGCAAGGGGAAAAAAAAACATGGTGGAGGTTTATCTTTGTTTTCCACTCGTGAAGTTTTTTTTTATGACATTAGACCACTTCAACACAAACTCCGTTCAATGCTCTGAGAACATCTACTCGATAAAAATCTACTCGATACTCTATTTCTGTCAGTTTTATTTAAAATCAATATTGCATCTATTATTCTTAACTTCAAAACACCGATATCAGTACAGGGATCCTTAAAATAAAAAAGGAAAAGTCAAGAGGAGTAATAGCCAGGGGATGTAGTGGCCATATCGTTGGACCATCCCTGTGAATCCTTCAGCGTAGAAACATCTTGTCCAAGATGTTACAGATGTGTAGACCATAGTACTTTGGTGCACCATTTTGGAAAATTACAGATGGCTGCTTCTCTTCTAACTGAGGTGGAGCATGTTGAGGTAAACAATTGCTGAAATGGTGCATTCAGCCAAAAAGGAAAGGGTCAATGATCCTGTTATGTGTTGGACCTCTCTGAAAATTAACTTTCCGGATGATACTCGGTATCCATTCAACAATGTGAGTGTCTCTGACCTCCATAATCAGACTACATGTCTATCTATAGCATTCAATATGTGGATTGTTACCTCAGAAGAACACGCTCCCTTTAAATAACCATGGTTCACATCCAAGTCCTTGCAACATCTCTGCAGCAAAAGACTTGAGTAAAAAAAGTGATAAACTGATTATTAACTAGAAGTTCTCAGGGTAACACACAGATCACATGTCAAATGTTACTAAAAAAAAATTAATAAGTGGAGAACAATAGTGAACCGAACAGTCTGATTTTGGGTAGTACAGTTCATCAGGAAAGTCTTTATGTTCACCTAGTATGATGGCTAATACACCCAATACACGGCTTTGAAACATGGACACTATGAAGACAAAATTTATCTTGTACGGTGTGTTAAATTTAATCCATTTTAGTTATGTATGAATAAATTATGAAAAATTATATTTACCATCACGTCCATACAACTTCAAAGCACAGAAGGCTATATTTGAAGCATTTTTTGTAAAAAAAAAAGTTTTGTCTAGAATTATTTGGAAGTTTTTCAGTCTGGTGGAATCTTATTATAAAGAGCCTCACTTACATAGTGTATAGATGTATTACAAAATCCCTAGATGGTATAGAGTTTTTGAGGATTGTTGTGAGATTTCACTGTACCTGACAAAATAGTTCTCTTCCCTCTACTGGACTTTGTGCCTGGCATAGTGTCGAACAGCTGTTGCTCGATCTCCTTTCTCAGGCTCAGCAGATCTCCATCCACATCTTCTTCCTCCATTAACTGGAATTACTTCAGGTAATGAATGAATGAATCAATCAATGGATGAATGAATGAACCAATGGATGAATCAACTATAACTTAGTGTATCCTCGACGTCGATGTCACAATAGACGATGGAGGAGTGAGGAGAAAAGGATAGAGCGTTGATGGATTGAATGGGTGGAGGACAGAGAAGTACCCCGAGAAAACCCACAGCCTCAAAGGCAACGTCTGCCATCTTCCCCACTTGAAAAAAATATTGGGCCCGACTCTGCTTAGAGGTGAGTGACCATTCAACCACTCATTATTTTTAATGTAGGACACTTTCTTTATGACTACCAGGGTCCCGCGTTGTAACTTTTATTACAGACGCTAAAATAATTTAAAATTTTTGTCATTAAATTTAAGACCCATATGCATAATATAAAATGAACATTATTTATTCTAATATTTATTTCAGTATTAACAAATAGAAAAGAAAAAAAACATTGCCGAAATTTAGTTTCTAGGTTGGCTAAAAAGAAAGTTGTTTTTACAAGTTTATTTTTCTAATTTTCTCAACGAGTTCCCCAGAATGCCCCTTTTCTCTGGAGGATATTACACACCCTCCAAAATATTTTGTGTGTTAGACCACTCTGAACATTAACTTTCTGGATGTTACTCTGTATTAAAGAGTGAATTGTTGGGATAGTAACATATGACTCACACTTCACATTACATACTTGAATTAAGGCCATACAATTTTTTTTTATTATTTTACATCAAAAAAAGCAAAAAAAAAAAAGAAAATGCTTAAGAGCTAAGCAAAAGGAGGAATATTATTTACCAACTAAAATAAGTCAAATGAAAATTAGTTTAATGTTCTCAAAACCATATGCACCACTGCAATTATATCTGATGGTGAAATGAATTTAGAGAGAAAATGAAAAAAAAAAAAAAAAAAAAAAAAGAGAAGAAGAAGAAGTAATAAAAAATAACTGGAATTTAAAAGTACATACATGATTTTACTCTTTGGCTGATTTAGCAAAACTACTTAAAAATGGACACTCTTTAAATTTTTTTTGCTTGATCACACACCATGTAGGTAATTTTCTTTTCTTTGTATTATAATTATTTTAGGACTAGCCCTGTAAACTCACCAAAATAACTCTTTTGTATTTATATTTCATCATAAAGTTTTGTCAGCAGATATTTATCTAAGTGTTATCTAATAGAAGTACAAAAATCATGCACATATTTTCAATTTTGATCACTTGTATGATATTTTACAGCTTGCAAATCTGGTCGCAAAATATGTGAACCAAAAAAAAATGCAAAAGAAGATCTATCATGTTAAATATGCATGAAAATCCCTCACGTAATAGTTATGGCATACGAGAGCAAGCCTTAAGCAAATGTTTAATTACAAAAGAAATTTTTTATGTTTTGAAGACAAAAAAAAATAGGTACTCCTGTTTACAGCAAGTACAGTAGTAAATGTCCTTAGAATAGTTTGAATAATACATACTTCAACTCCAAATATTAAAACACTATGCATGATATGTGAGAATAGCAGTGGCTGATACAGAAATGTTTTTGTGGGGGTGGGGGTAGAAAAAAAGAAATTTTAAATTTTAACATGTGCATTTTCAAAAACTAACACACTGACATATTGGCCCATATTAGCCTACAGTAGTAGCCGTAGGTGACGTGGCTTCTTACACACTAACATACTGTCTTCACTGATATTTTGCAAATTTTTTTATAACTTCAGTGGGGGGGGGGGGGGGGGAAGGGGAGAATGGGGGATACCCGCTATCCGCCACTGAGAATAGCTACAGAGAAATTATGATTTGTGTTATGTATAGACCACGCGGACATGGCGGCGGCTGATGCTCGACTGACTGAGTGACGCATCGGTCTATGTTGCCAACCTGAGTCACCAAATATCCTCATCCATACTATATACAACACTTCCCCCCATTTAATTTGTCACGTAATCATCTAACTTTCTTGGTGGCACTCGATGTCTCCTCGAGGACCTGTCCTGAGTACGGCCTAGTACAGAACTGGAAGGAAAACCCCTGAATGGAGGAGATCCTTGGGAGATCCCCGGGCTGTTTCCATATCCAGGCATCTCGGAAGCTGATTTTACGGGTGTCCCTGCTGCCGCTGTGGACTCATCTGCAGTCGTCCGACCCCGTTCGCCAGTTGGTTCTGCTGCTGTTATGGCCGCCGCTGCTGGCTGCTGCGTACCTTCACTGCTGGGGCGAACTCCGGATGCAAACTGGTGTGTCCGCTGCAAAAACGTCTGCTCCCTACAGGACACTGCCTCCCCAGGACACTGTCCCCTGTCTGGCTGGCTACTTCTTCGACGTAACTGATCGACGTGCCTCCTGTGTAAGCCTCCTTGCTCATCTTTGACCCCATATATCAGCAACCCTTCTACCCCAGAGATCCAGCCTGGTATCCACTTTGGGACTCTTCTATAATTCCGCAGCCACACTGCCTCACCTTCTCTGAAGTGTCGAACCCGCGTCGCTACCGTATTGTCCGCCTGACTTCTCTGAACTGTACCTGTTGCTGGATGGAGTTTTGTCAAAGCTGTCTGTAATTATCGCCCCATCAACAACTCCGCGGGAGTTTTCCAAGTGTTATTTTCCCCTTGTCTTGGCGTAGTGCGCCATGCCAACAGCGTCCGTGCTATTCGAGTTCGCCAGTCACCCAATACCAGTTTACGGAGTTTCACCTTGAAAGTTTGCACCGTCCTCTCCGCCAACCCATTACTCGAAGGATGATAGGGTGGTGCGAAAACCATGTCAATGCCATTATTTTTTAAAAACTGTGCCATCTCTTGGGATCGGAAGGCTGTCCCATTATCTGCCACCACAGTGTCTGGCAGTCCATGATAACTGAATATGTCTCGTAATTCTTGAATTACGGCTGTTGCAGTCATACTTCCCACTTGCCTGACCTCTGGCCACTTGGAATACGCATCGACTACAATGAGAAAATTAGCTCCTTGAAATGGTCCCGCAAAATCTATGTGCAATCGAGACCATGGTTTGTCAGCTGTGGGCCAGGCTACTGCTTTAACCTTAGGTGGATTATTTTGACACTGCTGACAACTTTTGCATTCCTTCACAACCTGTTCAATTGCAGCATCTAGTTTTGGCCACCAAAAGTAACTCCTTGCCAACGCTTTCATATGCACCACCCCATCATGGTTTGCATGAAGCATGCTCATCACCTCTGTCCGTAACTGTGGTGGGATTACTACCCTGGATCCCCACAACAAACACTCCTTGTGAACAGACAGTTCCAGCTTCCGTCGAACATAGGGCTGCATCTCCTCTGTCACTTGATCTGGCCATCCATGTTGTGTATATGTCAACACCTTGCACAGTAAATGATCCTTCCCAGTCTCTCTTGCTATTGTCTGTGGATCGACAAACACTTCCCCCGCTTCTTCCAGCATGAGAATTTCACTGGGACCTGGAACTGGGAATGCAGGTGACTGCAGAGGCAATCTGCTAAGGGCATCAGCATGCTGTATTTGGGTCCCTGGTCTGAATTCTAGTTCAAAATCATACATTCCTAACATCAAACTCCATCTCAACAATCGCGGTGAAATGGTATCTGGAACGGGCTGCTTGGGATGGAGAAGGCGCAAGAGTGGCTTATGGTCAGTCACAATCTTGAACTGTCTTCCGATCAAATATTGTTTAAATTTGGACACCCCAAAAATGACAGCCAAGGCCTCTTTGTCCACCTGCGCGTAGTTTCGTTCGCTCTTTTGTAGTGTCCTAGACCCAAATGCGATTGGAGCTTCCGTCCCATTACCCAGATCATGGGCCAGCACCGCCCCTACCCCATACTCAGATGCATCACATGTTAAAACTAAGGGTTTGTTTAGGTCATAGTGTATCAAGACTTGCTCCGATCGTAAAAGCTGCTTGGCCTCTTCAAACGCCCTTGCGTGTGCATCTGTCCAGCACCATGGAGTGTTGGCATCCAGCAGTCTGTGAAGAGGCTCTAATACATCTGCTTTGTGACAAAGAAATCTCTCATAAAAATTCAAGAGACCCAAAAATGCCTGGAGCTCTTTTTTGTTACTAGGTTCTGGCGCATCGTGAACTGCTTCAACCTTACTTGAAAGTGGATGGATACCCATCTTGTCAATTCTGTGTCCCAGGAAAACAACTGAATCCACCCCCCAAACACATTTTTCACTCTTTAACCTAAGCCCTGCACTTTGCAACCGTCCCAGGACTTCACGGACACGACTCCAGTGCTCATTGTCACCTCCTCCGGATATTAATATATCATCAAGTAATACTACTGTACCAGGTATGCCAGCAAGCAAGGTGTCCATCAACCGCTGGAATATCGCTGGACCACTACTTATGCCAAATGGTAATCTCTTAACCTTGAACAACCCCTTCATGGTATTTACCGTAAGCAATTTTGCTGTGCCCTCATCTACAGTTACCTGCAAATATGCTTCCTCCAGATCCAGTTTTGAGAACAGCTGTCCTCCCTCTAGTACTGCTAGTGCTTCACTGACAGTGGGCAATGGGTACACACTAGTGTCACACACGCTGTTTACAGTGCCCTTATAGTTCCCGCAAAGCCGAATGGACCCGTCTTTCTTCAAAATGGGTATGACTGGAGTCGCCCAACCCGAAAAGTCCACTGGTTCATACACTCCACGCTGCACTAACCTATCTATTTCCTGGCTCACCTTGTCTCTCAAAGCAAATGGTATTGGCCGGCTCTTTTTAAACACAGGGTCACATTCTGGTGGAACTGTTATTGTCACTTGTGGTCCTACATATTTTCCCAGCTTATCTGCCTTAAACACATCCGGAAACTCCCTAACAATCCCTGCTGCCAAGTCTTCCCTAACCTTGTTCACCCCCACTAACTTAATTCCCAGAGGTGCAAACCAATCTCGTCCCAGCAAATTCGGCCCTTGTCCTTCCACCACTACCAACTCTAGGAGTACCGCTGACTCACGCCCCTTCAGTTGTACAGCAACTTCCATAACCCCCATCACCTGTAGATATTCGCTGGACCAGGTGCGTAATAACATGTCCTTCCTTGTCAGTGGAGGTTCCTGAGGCCACGGGGCCTTGTAAGTTCTCCCGCTGATAATCGATCGACCTGCCCCCGTGTCAACTTCCATCATCGCTGATTTCCCATCCAGCAACACTTCCACACACCACGGTTTCCTGGGCTGTTGTTCCCGCATATTGTACAGCGTATATTGCGTGGCAGCACCTTCCGAACAATCCTCTTCAAAATGCTGTACTTCCTGTGCCACTTCTCGTTGCGCTAGGTCGTTTGTTTTCGAAACTCCCTCATGCTTTTTTTTTTGTGATACAAGCCCGCTCAATGTGTCCCCTCTTTTTACAGAACCGGCATACAGTGTTCCAATGTCGGCACGTGTCTGCTGCGTGCTGCCCATTACAGCGCCAACATAGCTGGTTCTCGTTGTCTCTTCCCTTCCTTATCGCTTCCCTTTGTCTTCCCAGTGATATAGTGTTCGACTTAACCGAACCCGCCGGTTTTGAATATCTTGACACGCCATTGTTCACTTTGTGTACACTCTCTTCCACTATTGTACTGTCTCTCAAGTCCGCCATGTTCTGTCCAGTCGCCTCTGTTGCCATCGCAATATCCACTGCTTCTTTCAAGGTTAGTTTCTCTTTAACGAGGAGAGCCTGTTGCACTGATTTATCCCTTACGCCGCAAACGAGCCGGTCGCGAAGCATTCGGTCGAGGTCCGAGAAATTGCAGTGTGTACTCAGCCTTCGAAGCTCTGCTATGTACACGGCGATCGTCTCCCCATCTTTCTGATCGCGCTTCAAAAACTTAAAAGTTTCCACAATTTCACTAGGCTTCGGGTGAAAGTGATTATTTAATATGGTGAAGACGTCCATCAAGGAAACCGACGCGGTCGACTTTGGTGATACTAGCGACGTCACCAGCCCGTACAAATCGGCGCCGCACACGGTATAAAACACTGCCCGCTTGGCCTCATCCTCCGTGATAGTGTTCGCGATAAAATAAAACTGTAACCGTTCGCGATAAGAATTCCACGATTCTTTCTCGGGCGCGAACTCTCCGATGGCTCCGATTAAGGCCATATTGTACACGAAATTGTTATCCGTTTTAACCTCGTCGCCAACTGTTATGTATAGACCACGCGGACATGGCGGCGGCTGATGCTCGACTGACTGAGTGACGCATCGGTCTATGTTGCCAACCTGAGTCACCAAATATCCTCATCCATACTATATACAACAATTTGCATAAAGAGTTGATAATGGAACTTTTTTTTACACTAAAATTAACTTTTGCATGTCTCGAGATTACTTCAAATTAAATTTCTGTGTGGTACCTTACCTTCAATAATTTTTCTTTATCCTTCTTACGTGCCATTTTGAAGGCTGGAGGGTCCTGCTCCTCTTCCAAGTCCACAGTAAAGAATTCTTCAAAAGACAAAGAACTGGAAGGTGTTTCTCCAAACTCTTTTAACCTATAAAAAAAATAATGCTTTAAATTACAAAATTATTTCACTATATCTTTAAAAAAAAAATTTTTGGTGGTGTGGTTTAAGATACTTATTGCATAATTTAATATTTGCTACCCTCAGCAAACTATATACGAAGTTAGTGAAAAACTTGTTTAGTTTCACACTACATATAATGTAAAAAATATAATAACAAGATTCACGATGGACTGTAGAATAACTTGTTGAATATCAAAAAATTTAAAGTTATTCCTTTAAGGTCCATATATTAATACATAAAAAATTGCTCCTCATTCGACACCATGGGTGCCAAATATGTTCAAGACATTTTCGGGGCATGTATGCATTAGCAACCCTCATTACTATGCAAGTGAACCATATACTCCACTATAGAATATAGAAACACAATTTTTACCTAAAATTTTGCAATATCATTTTTAATTTTTCATGGTTTTAAACTTAAAAATATATATATTAAAAAATCATTACCTTCATCAGTGAAATTACAGGAACTATTACTTATTTTAACTTAACATCCAGCACAGAACGTTGGTACTTCTGAAAATTAATATAATTCAGTGCTATTCCGATATTACAGTGAAGGAACGTGATAGTATTTAATATGATACCAATACACAGAAAGACTAAAAGTGCAATCGCTTAGCCATGAGTGATTGAGTGACAAATGAATTAATCTATACATCCTTTTTTTATTGAAATGTACTACATTGAATGATTTAATGTAATCAAAATAATGTCAAACCTCTTTTTTAGTGTGGAATCGTGGACCTTGACTATCTTGATTATGTCTTTTACTGTTCGGTTGAACTCGTGGAATCGTGCAGCAATCAACAGAGCTAAAGATAAAAAAATAAAAAATAATAATTAACACTTGCTCTATGAGAAAACACATGAGAATATTAGTGTGTCAAACTGCATCAGAAAAGACTATACAAATGTTTTCCCCTCAACACTTAACATTTAAAATTGTTAGATACAGTCTCTAGCACTTATGAGCAGCACACATTTCGTAATCACCCAAAACATTCCTTACCAGATGATCACCAATGTATCTACAGGAGAATTTCACTTCAGGGGCGGCTCCATATTAATTTTTAGGTAGACCCGGACTGTACATCATGGGGTGTATGCACCGTTTTTGGAGACTAGGCCCTACCGGGGGGTCTAGCCCCCATATCAGAAGGTGGTCCACAGATTTTTTAAAATTCATTTGCAAAATGGTAAGTTTTGCAGCTTTCCGAGGTTAATTTATTTCTCTCTGAAGTCTAATATGTATAATATATGAATCATAAGAATTATTACAAATGTATAATTGTATATCAACAAAATTCACTTTAATACCTATAAAATTCACAAAATTAATTGTTAGGATTAAATTTGTGATAATATGAGCTGAATATCAGAACACAACTCATACGTTAATGTAAAACGTTACAAATCTGCAGGTGAATGTATAGTTTAATTTCATTTCAAATTGATCTTCTCATAAGAGCAGACAATTACAGTTTGTTATGAAAATGAAATTTAATTTTTTTTATAGTTTTCAAAATAACCCTAACATTTAACATGAATTGTGTAATTTTTGTAAAATGTCTTATTTCCAGTTTTCAATTTTTAAATGTTGGTTAGGCGTGGGCCTAACATGGCCTACCTGCTGGAGCCACCACTGCTTCACTTGTTTCTTATTTATTTTGACATAATGTCTCATTGATAGGGACCGGAAAAATTCGCGTTTTCAATGACCTCTAGGATAGACTCCATGAACCTCTATGTACTTGTGCAGATTACACCTGCTGATTGGCTACTGACTCGTGGCACGTGTTAACTGGGAAGCTTGTGATTTGACACTTCTTTTGTCGGAAGTTTTTCATTGGTCCAGAGTCCTTCAGATAAACTGTACCCCAATCACTGAAGCAGCATAAAAGGCAAACATATTTGGATTCTAGCCTATCGCGAAATGAACCCGCAAATTTTTCATGTCTCTACTCATTGAAGGTGAGCCTTATTAAGGGGGTCCCCTGGCTGAGTGCAACAGGTCTGATAGTGCAGGGTCACTGGATTGCATCACATGATTCTTGGCCTCTACACATAAGGCACTGAACTAAGGTGCAACATTTGCATTTGTAACACACTTCTATGGGACTTAAAAAATTGGTGATCCTACAATTTTAAGTTAAATATTTAAAAATATATATATATTATTGCAACTCTCAATAATACTTACAATACTGTATACCAAATTTTTCGTACAAAAAAAAATATTGTGCTAACACATATTTTACCTTTTTTTCAATGTCCAAAAAATACATTTTTTTTTAAACTTGTACAGGTAAGAGTAATGGCCTATATATGATATTTGTAACTATAAAGGTTTCAGAAATGTTGAGCGGTTTCTAAATGACTACATCAACAACTACATAATTTATATTGTTATAAAATTTATAAAAAACATTTTGTTTTGATTATAGCCAACCAAACACAAAAATAAATTATATTTAAGCATGATAAGTGTGAGAAAACATACAACACAATTTTGTATAAACAGAAATTTGTTTTCATATTATAAATATGCAGGATGTATAAGCATTCTGAGACCCAACAACAACTGTAGGCTCAAAGAATTATAAAATTCCAGAGAAAATAAAGTTTGTTAAAGTCATATTGCGTTACCAGCGACACGCATATGGCTAAATTTACATATGGGTACAAGTTTCATATCATTAGGCAGTTACAATTTTTTTTAAAGGAAACAGCACTGTAAGTTATTTTTTTTCGAGGGTGTTGGTTTTGTGCTTCATAGTCAGAAAAAAAGTGGGTGGTAAGTAGAGAAGAAACAATTTAACGTTATGTAATGAGTTATGGAGCCTTCACTCTTATCCCGATGCCCAAGTATGGAGCACAAGCAGGCAGTTCGCCTGGAGTTATGCAACCCATCAAGCCGGAGTGTGATGCCGGTAATCTAGCCATTAAGTGATTCCTGCTGTTTGATCACAAGCGAGAGCCACAAGTAACTTATTTTATTAACTTATTATTCATACAAGAACAAAATACAACAATAGGACGGTTTAAAACATTTTTTTCATGTTATTAAACTTCTGATAAAAAAACAAAATGTTAATTTAACACTGAAGTTTTTAAACCATGCTTTGTAACACCATTTAGAAACTTTTAATGATATAAGAAAAATTATACAAATAATAGTTAGTGTCGAGATTGATATAAATAAAAATGACTGTACGGGCAACTGTGTCGTTTCGGCACAGAATTTTTTTTTATTATTATTCATGGAGAATATAATCTAATATTAAATAATTGAACTTTATTTTGTGCTTTTATGCTTATTAATATGCGCCTTTAACACTGGAAAGCTATTCAGGAAAAGGTTTACAAATAACTTTGACTATTGAAGGTACTGGGACAACACAAAGCACGAATGTCCAGGTAAGAAAACCCGAACCCAGTATTACTGCCAACTAAATTTCCAAAAGGGGGGGGGGGGAATATACCTTTTTATAAAGAATCATCGATCCCCCCCCCCCCCTATTGAAGCGGGGGGTCCAGGGGTCCTCCCCCCGGGAAAATTTGTATTTCAAGGTGGAAATGGTGCTATTTAAGCAGTTTTATTATCTAAAAATTGATTACACAGCACTTTCTTTGCCCCCGTTTGCCCCCACTTCAAGGTTTCAGAAGGGGGAGGGGGGGGGGCAAAATACCCTTGCCCCCCCCCTGTTGTTGCGCCCCTGCTGCCAACACGTTTCGAAGTGATACAGTTGTTTTCATGTAAATGTACAACTGTACAGGTATGTGTAATTTTACATGAATGTTTCTGTTCCGTTTGCAAAAACAAATTACAGCGTGTTCTGCAATCACCTGCTCCACACAAGCCGGAAGGACGCCTCCCCGTGTGGATGAAATCCCGCTTCATCCTCTGGACCAGTCGCAGCGCAGTCATCGACACCTCGTGGGTTTTGTCGCCGAAATCCAACTTGTTGGCGAATCTCAGCACGTACATGCACGGATCTGCAAACAAAGGAACGATTAAAGTATGTTAAAACTAGATGTAGAACCCGCGCTTCGTTACGGCAGTCTACACGCAGAACACACTCTCGCAATGCTAATTATACACGCCCCTCCTCGTGGGTACGCCACTGACGCACCTCAAAGGAAAAAAAATATCAAACAACACAATGGCCGTTGCCGACGAAAAAAAATCAAACGATACAATGTCCTCATCTTTGAAAGATTTGTGTCATCATTTGTGGTTTTTTTTTTTTTCGTTCTCTCTCTAAGTCCATTTTTTCTTTGTTTTTCTTTGTTTGTTGACCATATTCCTGTTATGGAATACTATGCGGTGTTTATATCATGTTGACAACAGTAATTTTCTGCTTAATTTATGTTTTTGTCTGTTGGTTGTTTTTTTTTTTTTTGGTAGTTTTCTTCTGCAGACATACATGTGCTTGGCAATGGCGTATATCCAAAAGCTTACATCAAGTGATACGATGTCCGTTACCATGGATACGAAGAAAGCAGCAACAATGAAATAGCAAAATTTATGACAAACTTTAATCACCTTTTGAACACCCTTTCAAAAAAGATGCCGCCTCACTGACACAGATACGCGCCTAGCTAGGTACCTACTCTGAAGACGGCGATTGCAATGAGCGCCCAGACGTCGGCGATGAGCGACATGCAGGCGCGGCCGAAGCCCCGGGAGACGACAGCCCCGGGGGTGTTTGGTTTGGGACAAGGGGAATGGATCGACGGCAGCCTGGAGGAGCCTTTTGACGACATGGAAAGAAACCGTTTTCGGAAAACACACGAGAGAGAAAGAGGTTGGCGGTTGAACGACCTGCGGCTCCGGTGCTCCGCGGCGGTCTGCAAACTTCAGCGAGGAACGAGCCAACAGGGGGGGGGGGGGGGTGGAAGTGGAAAAGTATGGAGAAGGAGGCATGAAGTGAGTAAGTGACATTATTTCCACCCTCCCCCTTCTTAAAACAAGACCTCAGATCTGGCTGAGGAGGCAAAGTCATCTCTCCCTCCGCCTCACTTTTCCCGCGTGTTGCAACGTTCGCTAAAATTTATCATTTTTTTTTGTAGTAACGTTCCGTCGGAAGCTTCGAAAAAAGAACTGTCGAATCAATTTGAAACACTTAAAAAAAAAAAAGCTTTAAAAACCACTCCAAAAATTTTTTTTACAAATCAATCACGCTACGTGATTACTTCTTCTTCTTCTTCTTCTTCGCGTGTATCCGGACAAGAACCCAGCCATGATGCTTTTCCTACGGATATCGGCGAGGATCTTTACCGCAGTGGTTTCTTGTGGCCTTTCTGCATCCTGTGCCGTTGACCTTCAGGTAGTTCCTCCGCCTCCTGGGAAGATATTTCTCCCTGCCAAGGACAAGAGGGTGCCCTGTGGCTCTACCCTCCCGTCAGCCCTCCAAGAAGCTGTTGGCACTTAGCAGAGAGAGAGACTCCTTGCCTTATCCTGGAAGTCGCTCGGCTGAATGCATACATTCACTAGTTTTCCTTTAAGTATTACAGCAAGAAAAAAAAATTGTTTCTGATTGTTAAAAATCCTTAATCACGCATGACTTCGCTCCATGTATGTATATGCTAGAGGACGTAAGTATTTTCTTCTTCCCCCTTCCCTATACCTTATTAACTCATACACAGTATAGCTTGCACGCCCTCAAACCACATTTGAGTAAGAAACCAGTTCTCCACCTGGACAGGTACCATGTGATTCGGGCTTTGTTCCTTGCAGTTTTTTTTTTTCATTAACTCCGAGACTTGCAGGACAGGTTAAGTTCTATAAATAGTTACCAAATACCCAAATTTTTCAGACGCTGAATTCACGTTAAAGTTTACGGTCTCTTCTAGGCAAAACAAAACAATAAGGCATCACATCATTCAAAGGACGTATCGCACACAGAGATAACATTTTTTTTCGTAAAAATAATAATAATTATATTCACCTACTACTTCCCTACAATTACAAAGCCATCCCTCCGCCAATCCTAACAATCTTGAACGCTGCTACAGGAAGCTGAATGCAAGCGACATTTTCTGGCAAAATCATGCACTTAATTCTACTTTTCCCCATTGCTTCTGTAGTCACGTATTACTAGTCCTTTCTCATTTTGTATTTTCTTTTTGTTTCATTCGTGTTTGGAATGTTTTATTCATTAAAGTTTTTGACGTGAAAACGTCTAATAAATCGATGAACGCCAGCTGCACGCACGAAAGTGTCCCGTTACGCTCATTGTCCCGTTACTCTGTGTCCCGTTACGCTCATTGTACGCTTGCGCCGCATCTATCTTTCTTACACTCGATTGGAACAACCATCGATTTGACTTTTTCGAGGCACATTAAACTTGAAACACTCCCATTCGTTTCCTACTTTTCCTATCATCGTTCTATCCTTAACAGAATAACACAGATTGGAAGAAGTTAAATAGCAAACATGTATAAAAGTTATAGTTAAAATAATCTCTTCGTTAAAGTAATAAACATATTTGTATTAATGAGTCAAATAAAAGTAAATTTATCAATTAAATTGTAGATTTCATTTCACTCCTTCTTTGTATCCATACAGAATAGTGATAATTCAAATAAAAATGATTCAATTTTATTCATAAAAGTATGCAATCATTTCATCAATGTTTTGTTATGACATCACGTTAAACTATCGTCCGTAAACAAACTTTACAGACAACCAATTTTTTTTTATCAAACTTGAATGTCCTTGAAATCGCTATTTATCATACTTTACCACAAAAATAGTACACTATTGGAGCCACAGCCGTTACTTGCGATAGCGAAAACACAATGGATAAAGCGACGGAGATTTCCATCGTGGGTACGACAAGTACCACCAACTGGTTTGCGTCTGGGCAGTCATTAGCTACCTCACCAGCTCCTTAAAGTCTCAAGGCCACACGGTCGGTACCAAGGGCAGATGTAGACGGCCTCAGCAGCTATCGATTTTCATACTTCTGGTGATGAAGCTAAACGATGGGCGTTGACCTTGACACCGGAACGCCCCTCAATAGTCGTTGAGCTTTTCCCCCGAATCGAGCGGTTTTGCGTACAGGCTACAGGTTAGAACTGACGTTTAATATGTTATTTTAATGATTCTTACAACGGAAAAAGATTGAATTAAATCATTATTTTGGACATACGCCATTGATAGTTTGCACTGAATTACGGACAAAGAAAGATGAATACACACAGAGAAAACAAACTAAACTCAGCCGATGACAATTGTCAAATGCAAAAAATGAATTCTACAATTTAATTGATAAATTTACTTTTATTTGCACTCATTAATTCAAATATGTATATTACTTTAACGAACAGATTATTTTAACTATAACTTTTATACATGTTTGCTATTTAACTTCTTCCAATCTGTGTTATTCTGTTAAGGATAGGACGATGATAGGAAAAGTAGGAAACGAATGGGAGTGTTTCAAGTTTAATGTGCCTCGAAAAAGTCAAATCGATGGTTGTTCCAATCGAGTGGAAGAGAGATAGATGCGGCGCAAGCGTACAATGAGCGTAACGGGACAATGTGCGTAACGGGACACTTTTTCGTGCGTTTAGCCGGCGTTCATCGATTTATTAGACTTTGTCACGTCAAAAAAAAAGCACAGAGAGCTATGTGGAAGGAATCAGTCGGAACAATATCACAGCACAGACGAACAGTGACGAGCCAGTTGCAACAAAAAAACAGTGAAGACAGACAAACAACAATCTTTGACAACACGGCGACAGACAGAGGGAACCAAAAGATAATTCTAAACAAATAATCCGGACAACACGCCAACAGGTATAGCGACGCACATGCGAACCCAGCTATGAAATCAAACAGGTGTTCTGATTACACGACGACGACAGCAGCACAGACAGACCCAAGACAGTAGCAACGTTTCGGGAACTGAGATCTGTTCCCGTCAGCAGGCAACTGTTCCGTCGTTGCCAGCCAACTGTGATCGTCCGTGCTGTGAAATAGTTCCGACTAATTTCTTCCATGGAATTCTCTGTGATATCTCTACACTTAACTTTCGGTTGATTTCGGCTTGTTTTCTGTGTGTTTATGTATTCATATTTCTTTGTCTGTTCTTTGGGTTTTCTCCGTGAAATGCAATGCCCAGCTATGGAGTATGTCCAAAATAAATAATTTAAATTATGGTTTATATATTGCACAAAGATGCATCATTTATCTTAACTCGCTCATGTGTACATTTTTATTTAATTGTTGATTTCGCCGTACATGAGCCATATTGGCGTATAAGGTGTGCACTGCAAAAAAAAATACTTAGATAACGTTCCAAAACATGTTACGTAAGTTACTAATATACATACTGTAAAGAAAATATTCAGGTACAGTGAGCGTACCTACTATTCGATGCCTGATGGTACATCCTCTGAAGTGTCTTCACTCAACCGCATCAGCTGTTTCTCGCAATCCTCTCTTTTTTTTCCCCGCAAGCGTGATTAAATTACTGTGATTAAGGAGGGTCATTATTTTATACTGTTTCATCAATGATCTTAAACACTCGTTTCTTTTTTTCTGAATTACGTCACGATGGTTCGTCCTTTCCTCCAGACGACCTACTTTTCGCCAGTTTCGCTCGCATGAAAAACAGTTAAGTATGAAGTACTCTTTAGAACGACTTTTAATTTCACGTAACATTATTCAAACTTTCAATTTTCCTCAAATTACAAGTTTTGAGATCTTATACAGCTAACTAATTAAGCATAGTTCGTGACTACTTGAAACAACGTCCAAACAATCATCGTGCTTAGCTCATATAGGATATGGGAAGAAAGAGATAGCGTTGATGCTTATCTGAGCATGACGTAAATTTTCTAAAGCAATTACTAACAGAAAATTTCAAATAAAAGTTAAAACAAGTACCCAACCTAACCGGTTTTATACAAATTTTAGTTAAATAGAGCCAGCTAAAAGAATCTCTCAGCAAAGAAATGCTGTCAAGTATACCGTCATGTATTAGCCGTATTGGTTTGCACATATGTTGAATAAGTTGTCAGAAACAGCATTATACTTACAAAAATATTAATACATATTTTAAAATCTATATATACGTACTTTCATTGTAACTGTTCTTTCATTTTAAAGTTTTCTATCTATAACTTTTATACTATTTTTAAGAGACTAATTTTATTTACTTCCTCACGTGTACATTTTGTATTTATTGGATACTCTACCGAATAAGAAGACGTAATATATTTTGTAAAAAAAAAATTGATACCAATTTATGTGTGTCTGACCCTCGTTTTAGTTTCAAAAATATCCGGCCCTTGGGAAGAGTCAATTTGGGCATCACTGGTCTATAAGATAAACATTGCATGCGTCAACTAGGAAAGATCGGCCTACCCACACTTCGATAAGGCCCATTCTACAATGACACGGAAACGGAAACGTATCTCACGGAACAGAGTTTCTACAACAGCACGCATACGGAAAAGGACCCGCACGTATTAGCTCGGCAATGCTGAGCTCTTCTGTTTACGTTGCTCCGTGCGACCAATAGAATCAGAGTACTTGACTGCGGTGGTAGCCATGTTTGTTTATGTTATAAATACGTTAAAAATGGTTAAGTACAAGTATACTTAGTGTTATACTATTACTTTTCCGTTTATTGACGTGATAACGTCTTATAAATCGATGAACGCCGGCTGCACTCACTAAAAATTGTCACGTTCCGCCTGAGCCGAGCATGCAAGAACCGGCCAACCACCGTGCGAGAAAATCTTCTATAATATCAAACAGGTTAAGGTGGTTTTTTTTAAACTAATTGTTCGTGATTATATTAAAACATATTATTTAAATTAAATTTGCAAAAACTGTAAATAATATTTGAAAATTAAAAAGTATGCAATTTTTCATCAATGTTTTCTTATGACTTTATCACGTAAAATTATCGTCCGTAAACCGACTTTACATACAATCCCCCCTTTTTTTATTATATATGTAAATTCTGCCCGTGCAATGATTTTTAAATTGTATAAATATTTCGTAACCTTGAAGTGATATCTCATTTGTTGCCAGTAGTTACGTTTCCGTGCATTTGTGGAAGCAGCAGAGACGCGATAGTGAAATGATTCGGGAGATTCTTCTCCATTTACGTGGCATTGCAGAACGGGCCTTAAAGCAGGGGTCTCCAAACTACAGCCCGCGGGCCAACACCGGGCCGCCATAGTTTGCAGTATGTTGGTATGATGAGATAGCTAGGTCTTGACTTTTGGGACTTGGTGGATGAGTCAGTGTAGCTCTTGGGCTAAAATGTTTGGAGATCCCTGGTTAAAAACATAGTATTAAATGGAATACAGGAAGGTAATCAAAATGGCGTTTTTCTTCTACAGCGGTTTAACGTTTTATGGAAGTAGTTATGCAAATATATTTGGTACATAATTCTTTGGGGAAGGTCCGTTTGCACCTTGAAGCAATTGTTTTTCAAAATTCGACTTAGTTTTTTTATTATTATTTTATCTCTTGCGAGGTTTTTGACCATTATTATTGATTTTCGCCACCCAATATTTCGTGCGAATCTTTAAGTAGAGAAACAACAGCCTGACTCTTTGCTGGTACATCGTCGCCATGTTTGTTCCAATTGTCAAATTTTATATGCAGCATATTTAATTTTAACAGTGTTTTCCTTTCCCTGCAGCAGTCGTGTTAGGCCGTAAACTTTTCAGTTTAGATTTATGTTCGGAAAAAAAAAATCTACATTTTAATAAATGCTCTTTTTTTTAACTTCTTAATGCTGTCTTTCTGATTGAACAAAGTCAAATGTGTAATACAAATATTCTTAAAACCTTAAATTGTTCAATTCAAGATAGCATATATTTTTATTTATTCCTGTTATTCTAAATGAAAATATATAATTTTTTGTTTCATAAAAAGGTTTTTAAAATTTATTTATTTATTTTTAGTTCAGTGCGGGGAAGGAGCGAACCCATAAAGTGTGGCAGTGGCGTACTCATGAGGAAGGGCAGAGGTGTACCAACGAGGAAGGACAATGATGTACATGGTTCGGAGGTGGAAGCAGTCGTTCACTGACTGATCACAGTATATCCAAATTTAAAAAAAAATTAATAGCTAACAAAGCACTGTGTAACAGCAATATGTATGTTTCGTCCCATTCGTGCTTAATGAGCAGTGCGAGAATGTTCTACACGCAGCTTTCCGTAGCGAAGCACGGGCACATCAGCTAATGAAATATATTTCTCTGAAATGCAAACACATTTATCATGTTATTACTATTTTTAATACAGGTAATGTTAACATTTAATATTACACACACAAACTACTACTATAAAAGTTTAAAACATTCAAAATGAAAGAGCGACCGAGTTTGTTTTATGGCAGTGCTTATGAAAATATAAATTTTCTTTTCCAGTAATTTGTGAAGTCAACGTGTGTCATTTTTAACATCCTGAATATCACGTTTCGACTTAATTTCAAAATCTTCGGTTACATCTGCCTATACCAATGAGTTGGGAGTACTTATTTTCACGTTTTCAAGCGGTGCGGGGATTACGAAAAACAGGAGAATAACGCGCAACATCTGCCCAGATGGCGTCATCGACGCCTTAATAACGATGCGGCAATATCTTTGTTGTCACGCTCCGCGGGCGCTTCCACTGCGCGATCACAGCGTGATTTATGTTGCTACAGGCCGGGCGCCGCGTTTCCACAGACCGGGGCTGATTGGTCGGACGGTATCACGTGGTTGAAGGCACCGCCCAGCCAGGGGGAAGCCTTCTTTTCACAGACGAGAGAGCCAAACGCCCGATCGTGCATCTTCTGTTTTTTTTTTTCATTGTAAATATATTTAATGTAGCCAGTGGCGGATCCAGAGGTTCACCTCGGAGGGGGCACTCTAGGATTTCAGAATAGCCAGAGAAAAAATGTCTTAAAATTACTAAATTTGTATTTAATCTACTCACACTACACATACATCCAACCACCTGATTTTATGATTCTACAAGAAATTCATTAATTACATTAAAATATTTTATTGGTTTCAGAAACAATCATTTTTGTCGGCAATATTAATGTATCTGACGACTGGTTTTTCGGGGGGGGGGGGCACTTACCCCTGGTGCCCCCCCTTGGATCCGCCACTGAATGTAGCTATACCTACTTACCTAATATAACCAACCATCCACAATGTTTTAAAGTACTTATAATGTAGCTAACCTATCCTAATCGACCGAAAAATTTAATGCCACACCGGTTTATACAATGAGATAGAACGGGGGTAAAAAAAAGCGAGAATGATTTTCGGGGAACTTCGGGTGTGGCTCTCTCGTTTGTGAAATGAAAGCTTCCCCCAGCCGGGCGCAGAGCTTCAGAAAAAAACCCAGATATTTTAAAAACTGCTCAAGATATGAGTGAAAAGTATTTCAGGATGCGCTGAGGGTAGATGGGTAGTTCTGGTTCCGTATTTCGTTATCAGTAGAGTGAAAATGGCTAAATCACGTGTTTTCAGAATAATTTTGTGGGCAAGAAACATCCGGTACAGATTCTATAAAGCACTCAAGGGACTTGTGTTACATCTTAATCGACATTTTTTCGGCCATGTAATGGCGCGAACCAAAATGAACAAATGCAAAGGGAAACTTAACAGTATTAAAGGTTTGATGCATTTTTAACAAGATGGGCAGTATTTTAATAAAATTCCTTGTCGAAAATCAAATCCAAAGCCGGGGTTTAGTAGTTTTTTTTTTCTAGTCTTTTCCCCCTTTTATCGGAGCCGTTTCATTATATAGTTTAACCTTTCGGTCTGATAATCAAACGATTCAATGGTCGACGTAAATGCTCCGGCAGCGAATTCCAGCGGCGGGTGCGGAAACTACGCGTGTTTCGAGTCCAGAAATTTAATGTAAAACACAAATTTGAATATATTTATTACGCTCGGCATTATTTTAAAGAATTCTAAGTTAAATTTCGTGTCCGAGTATCGTATTATACTGTGTACAATGAATGAGAACACATGAGTTAGCTTGTTAGCGAGGTTAGATGTTACACATCTCTGGCGCGCAGGTGCCTACTGGACGATACGCTCACACACTCTTTTTTTTTTGACGTGACAACGTCTAATAAATCGATGAACGCCGGCTGCACGCATTAAAAGTGTCCCGTTACGCACATTGACCCGTTACGCTGTGTCCCGTTACGCTCACTGTACGCTTGCGCCGCATCTATCTCTATTCCATTCGATTGGAACAACCATCGATTTGACTTTTTCGAGGCACATTAAACTTGAAACACTCCCATTCGTTTCCTACTTTTCCTATCATCGTCCTATCCTTAACAGAATATCACAGATTGGAAGAAGTTAAATAGCAAACATGTATAAAAGTTATAGTTAAAATAATCTCTTCGTTAAAGTAATAAACATATTTGAATTAACGAGTGCAAACAAAAGTAAATTTATCAATTAAACTGTAGATTTCATTTCACCCCTTCTTTGTATCCATACAAAATAGTGATAATTCAATAAAAATGATTCAATTTTATTTATAAAAGTATGCAATCATTTCATCAATGTTTTGTTATGACGTTGTCACGTCACGTTAAACTATCGTCCGTAAACCGACTTTACAGACGACCAATTTTTTTTTTGTCGCGCTCTGCAGACGTGGTCACCTCCATGTGAGGAAGGCAGCTGGTTGAACCCCAGGCACCCCATCAGCGCGACTCACATCCGCGAACGCCCGGCACGACGGTTGTTCCGCGGACACGTTTATGATTGATCCGCGGAGGTGACGGCGGATCAGGCCTCCGCGGCGTAAACCGCGCTACGTTAAGACCTGCACCGCTAGCTAGCTCCCCGGGTGAGTTTGAGTTACCGCCGAGTGTCGACGGCGTCCCGGATGTCGGGGCGAGTCGTCTCCCGCGACGGCCGCGGCGTTGACCCCGCGCCCCGCCCGGCAGGGGAGCAGCAGGTTGCCCCGTGTGCTCTTCAGCGGCCCGCCTCGTCAGGGGTGTATGTGTGTTAGTGAGGCGGGATGATAAGCGCGACGCTCGCTGGTGCTTCTAGCGCGGTATAGCCTCTTAGCGCAAAGGCTCTCCACTGGCGCGCATTCGTCTCGTCGTCACAGGATAACTGTGAAATTTTGAGCGGTGACCGTAACATTACATGGCGGAGAAATGAAGATAAAGGTGTTATTCAAGCCCCTTAAGAGGCCACTCCAGTGTTTCAGGGGCACTACGCAACCCGCGTTAACCTCATAAGATTCAATGCTATTTTCATTTTGCTTATAACTTATTAACTAATATAGATTTCGAAATGATGCTTGCTTCATATGTAAGACAACGATGCTCTTATCAAAGCCCCTTTCTTCAAAAATGTGCATAAATTATGGTTCAAACCTAGACAATACACTTATGCATATTAGTAAAGATTAGTATAAAACCATAATTTATGCACGTTTTTGAAGAAAGGGGCTTTGATAAGAGCATCGTTGTCTTACATATGAAGCAAGCATCATTTCGAAATCTATATTAGTTAATTAGTTATAAGCAGAATGAAAATAACATTGAATCTTATGAGGTTAACGCGGGTTGCGTAGTGCCCCTGAAACACTGGAGTGGCCTCTTAAGTGCTTTCAAGAATCTGTACTGCTTGTTTTATGCCTAAAAATTACTCTGAAAACACGCGTTTTAGGCTTTTTAACGCTTCTAAAAATACAGTTTAAAAACTTAATCCGAAATTAAAAGTACTTTTCGGTCCTCAGCGAACTCTTAAATGCTATTCGTAAATAGGGCCCACTCGGATATCTTGAGTAGTTTTGAAATCGCGTTGTTTTTCCTGAAGCTCTGCACACCGTATGTGTGCCCAGGTAGGCGGGCCCCTTCAGTCGAAGATAACCCAGACGCTGATACGGCAACAGGGGGACGCGACAGAAGGCCGGGAAGCACTACACCTAGTTTAGCCGACAAGAACTATACCTACCGAAAGTCGATTGGCCGAAAAGCACTAGATTAATTTTATTTCAAGAACTTTTATAAATCGTTCCGATTGCAGCGGAATCGAGTGAGCTGAATTGTTACCCCTTGGAAGGGCAGCCCTTCAGGATTTTTCTGGCAATGGTTTGTTTGTACAGCGACTGTAAGGGCAGCCGATCCAATTTCTGAAAACATGTTTCTTTTAGTGTTTAAATAATCCTGAAAACTTGCCCCTTGGAAGGGCAGCCCATCAGGATTTTTCTGACGGTAGTGTTTTGGAAAGGTTGTCTGAATTGTTGCCCCTTGGATGGGCAGCCCTTCAGGATTTTTCTGACAGTGGTTAGTTTGTAAAGCGACTGGAAGGGCAGCCCTTCCAGTATCTTAAAATGTGTCTATTTTCGTAATTTTGAAAGGTTGTCTGAATTGTTGTCCCTTGGATGGGCAGCCCTTCAGGATTTTTCTGACAGTGGTTAGTTTGTAAAGTGACCTAGCCTAACCTAACCTAACCTAACCTAACCTAACCTAACCACTGTCAGAAAAATCCTGAAGGGCTGCCCTTTCAAGGGGCAGCATTTCAGTCGCCCCGCGGAATCACCAGAACCATTAGCAATTATCTATTATAAATTATCCATATTATTTATATTCGTAAATGAGAGTGTTTGTCTATCTGCAGTTCGCGCAGCGCGGAGAACGGATTAGCATGGAACCGAAAAATTTGGTACGTAGATTCTCCATGGGGTTCGTTTGCACCTCGAAGAGATGTTTTCAAGATTAATTTTTTTCGGACCAAATTTTCCTGATAGTTTCCATGCATGGCAACGGATATTGCATTATTGATGTTTTCTTACTCTCCTGGCAAAGGATATTTCTAACGCTTCATTTATTCACTTTCGTATCTAACTTTAATTAACACAGAATTGGTTAAATTTAAATTTTAAAAAAGTTGAATCCAAAATGGCTTCTTCGGTTAGTATTTATTTTGGTTATCTTAGCTCTAACGATTTTTTAAAGTTGATTTTCGCAATTCGAATTAGTACCCCCCCCCCCCCCCCCCCCCCCCGGCGCGGTTAGAGGAGCGTCAGTGGTGTGTAGCCACGGGGAGGGACATGCATAACGACGAGCAGTGTTCTGTCTGCAGACCGCCGCGGGTAAATGTGACGGTTCCGTCCAAGACGACGACGAGAAGCGTGCACGGAAACCAGGCGCGCGACGGAAGGAAGCGTCACGTCTCAGGGCGCCTTCGACGGTATTTCCCGCCGGACATCCGCCCCTGCTCCGCGCAGAACAAGGCGGCGGCCACTCCCCCCCACCCCCCAATCACTCCACCATCACTTAAACAATCCCCACCTCCCCCTTTTTTTTTGTTCACATAAACCCCGGAAATATCGCAACGCCGGGGAAAAAAGAAAAGGAATGGAATGTTGCGCTCCATAATCGCTCGCCTTCTTGGCTTCCAACCTACCTCCCCCCCCCCCCCCCCCCCCGTCCTTAAACAC
Organism: Bacillus rossius redtenbacheri; assembly: GCF_032445375.1. Classification (NCBI taxonomy): domain Eukaryota; kingdom Metazoa; phylum Arthropoda; class Insecta; order Phasmatodea; family Bacillidae; genus Bacillus; species Bacillus rossius. The sequence goes on along the minus strand of NC_086337.1, from coordinate 43,278,627 downwards.
CAAAACCACAACCACCTTTCCCAATCCAACGTCTAAAACGAAAGCAAGAGAAAGGTTTTACCGTGTCACCAAGGGCGTAGTCAGGGTGGGTCCCCCCCCCCCTCTTTTTTTTTCTAAAGAAATTCATTAATCAGCTTAAAATAACGAATGAATGGCTGAATTTATGGCCACTGAATTTAATACGCATTAAGACACTCTCATTATCAACACAAGAAACGCGCAGGTACAAAGAGTATTTGAGGAAATAAATACCATTGTGAAACACTCACAAAGTGTATGAGCGAAACATTGCTTTTCTGCCAGAGTTCAAAACGAAATAAGTATTAAGTAATACACACAATAAAATGTGTTTTTTGATTATTTTTAATTTTTATGCGACTGGAATACCTAATATGTTTATTAGTGAGTTTTATTGGTTATACAGCGAATTCTAAGGACATTTAAGGGCCCTTAAGGAGCCTCCCTAATTAAAATGTTTAGCGTGCTGCAGCTAGTGGATGGGCGGAGCGACATATCTGAGCTTCTTGAAGGGAAGGGGAAGAAACGAGGGGAATGCAATATTGTCATTGTATCTGCTGGAGTGCAGTTGCTATCTGCCAACAAGGTCACGGTAAGGCCTGGGACCATTGATTATATATATTCAATGCTGGGACTGCCTACCACTACATACACCAACAGGATCAAATCCTCGTATCGCCTTGCTTGCTTCCCGACAGTGTTTATTAAATTGAAAAATAAGAATATATTATCCAATAAAACTATATGCAAAAATTGCAAACAACTTTAATTCGTATTTAACAGTGTATTTTTTATTCACATACTACATGATTTAAGAGATTTACATTCATTACAAAAAGTGTCACCAAAAATCAACGAATCGCGCTATAAATACTATCCCGCACTCACTAACACACATACACCCCTGACGAGGCGGGCCCCTTAAAGAAATGAAAATGAAATTAAGGACTTTTAAAGAAAAGTAAGGAGGCGTACGTAACCCTGAGTGAGCACTATTGTCTCACAAGTCCGTCTTGACTCCAAGAGGGTCAACTTTCATTCCAAGGATTCGCTTCGACGAATTTCCTCACGCGGAAGAGAGAGGGCCCTTTTTCGTCCCCAAAAAAAGGCCACGCGTCAATCAGCGTGTCACGTGACGCCGCGAACGCGAGTCGTTGTTCGGCTGTGTCGTCAGATGCGGCCCGAACTCTCCGCGGCTGATCGTCGTTTGTTCGTCGTTGCACAACCGGCCGCAGCCTCGCGACTCCGCCGGTTGCGCTCCGATACCGCGCGAGGTCTCCCCCCCCCCCCCCCCCCCCCGGTCAAAGACGTCGTCGTTCATGTGACACGTCTCAGATTTGACACTTCTCATAAGTAGATACCTGTAAAATTCGCGGATTCATTTCGCGATAGGATAGAGTCCAAATACTTTTGACATTATTTTGCTTCAGTGAATGGGCCACAGTTTATCTGAAGGACTCTGGGCCAATGAAAAATCTTTAACAGAAGAATTAGCGAATCACGATCATTCCAGTCAACAGGTGTTACGAGTCGGTAACCAATCAGCAGATGTAATATGCACGAGTGCATAGAGGATCATGGAGTCTATCCTTTAGGGATTTGAAATCGCGAATTTTACAGGTCTCTACTCATAAGTAGAGACCCGGAAAATTCGCGGGTTCATTTCGTGTTATGCTAAAATCCAAATAATTATAACTTAGTGCTGCTTCTGTCATTGGTTCACTGTTAATCTGGATTAATGAGGGCCAATTAGACACCCTCGCTCAAAGAATTGTCGAATCAAGAACACTCAGTCGAGACGACTCACAAGTCAGCAGCCAATGAACAGTTGGCATTTGACCGAGTGTGTAGAGGATATTGGAGTCTATCCTGGAGGTCACTGAACCCGCGAATTTTCCGGGTCTCTACTCATAAGTAGTGCCAGCATCTCCATAAGCACCTAATAAATAGGGACTGGAAGAATTCGCGGTTTCAACGACCACTAGGATAGACTCCACGATCCTCCATGTACTCGGGCAACTATCACCTGGTCATTGGCTACCGACTCGGGACACCTGTTTTGCTGCGGTTCTTATGATTCGATAATACTTCTTTTGTTGAGTGTTTGCCATTGGCTCAGAGTCCTTCAGGTAAATTGCGGCCCAATCACTGACGCAGCATTAAGTTAAACGAGTTTGGATTCCAGCCTGTCTCGAAAGGAATCCGCGAATTTTTCCTGTCTCTACTAATAAATAATGTCTCGAAAAAGGGAGGGGGGGGGGGTTTGTCTGTAAAGTCGGTTTACGGACGATAATTTTACGTGATAACGTCATAAGAAAACATTGATGAAAAATTACATACTTTTTAATTTTCAAATATTATTTACAGTTTTTGCAAATTTAATTTAAATAATTTGTTTAGATATAATCACGAACAATTAGTTAAAAAGCCCACCTTATAACCTGTTTGACATTGTAGAAGATTTTCTCGCACGGTGGATGGCCGGTTCTTGCACGCTCGGCTCCGGTGGAACGTGACAATCAGTCATGCTTTTTCGTGCGTGCAGCCGGCGTTCATTGATTTATAAGACGTTATCACGTCAAAAATAATTTCTGATCGCTCATCAAACTGCAATAAGACATGCCTTCCTCTTGCGGATTTACCCCTCCCCCCCCCTCCTTGTGAAAGGTGGCCGTCTGCAAGACGGGCCATTCGTGACGCGTTTGATTCAGCACTAGATGGCTACCATTGGTGTACTGTACTGGCAGCAGACACACGTCTGAAATAAACCCAGCCAACCACGAAACACAATGCTGCAAATGTTTTTAACACACAGCTGAAGAACTCGTGGTCCTTACTAATACACAGTCGATTCCTGCGTAACTAGACAAGCACTTTCTTCTCAGTAAGTTTTTTTTTACGTGAAAAAAAAAACTTAGCTTTTGGTAAACGGCATTTAGTAGAATTTCGTGAAAATGGAACGGAAGTCGATGAATTTAAATGTGACACAAAGATGGCGGACTCACGTGTAGCAACATAAACGCGTATATAGTCACTTTCGTAAACATTTGAGGGACATACTAAACGTACTGGTTTGCCAAATGAAACTTTATGATAGTGAAACTGCTCCGGAATATATTTGGTAAACTAAAATTGTCATTGTAAAAAGTAACCACAAGTTTTAAAATTCCTAATAAAACTGGCATAACACTAAATATAACACTTATTCATCTTTTAAATTCAAGGGGCGTGGTTCAAAGAATAACTTTTTTGTTAACTTTTTAATATAATAACGTTGACTGGGCTCAATAAGGTTAATGTTTGTTTGTAGGAAGTATTTACGTACTGATTTCAGTCATTTAAGCAAAACATATACTTAGTGTTATAATATGGGTTTTAAAATGTTTCCTATTAATATTTTAATAATGCCATATAAATTAACTTTTAACATGTGCGGAACCTTTATAGTATTAACTGTTTAGTGACTTTTAACAAGATGGGAAGTATTTTGATAAAGTTCCTAGTCGAAAAATCCCGTCCATAGCCAGGGTTTTATCGGAGCCGTTTATAATAGTTTAAAATATCCAGTTATTTCGAGCTGCTAATTGCTATCTGCGTTTGATGGTGGAAGCGAAGTTTACGATTCAGGCGTTTGAAAAGCGACTATTTTATTTATCATTTTATTTACCTTATTATTTATTTTTATATTTTAAAGAATTCTACGTTAAATTCCTAGTCAAAGTTTTTATTATACGTTTATTTTCAGCATGCACAGCATTAGAACACATGAGTTTGCTCTTACAAAGGTTAGATGTTTACACATCACAGGCGAGTACTGAAAGACTGACTCACTTTTTTTTTTTCAATTTAACTCTTAGTCATTTGTAACGCCGGTAAATGATAACGTGTCGGACAAGAAAATAATTCAGGTCATGGATCGTAAAACGACAAGACACGCCCGGGGAAGTAAAACGAAAGAGAAAATGAAAGGTGATCAGAGAGCTGTAGATAAATCACGTGGGACTGGTGAAAGGAGGCCAGGAGATATGGCATTTGCTTGAATATTAAACAATTCAAATCAAACAACGCGTTCAGTTTCCGCAGCACGAAGAAAATAATTGGTTCTGAAGTCTCACGTCCGAGGAAATTCTGTAATTCTGTCAGGCCAAAATGTTCGAAACACACAAATTAAGAATTTTGTTTTTGTTCCTAAGAGTGAGAGGTGCTAATCGAAACACACTATGTGGGTATCAACAGTTTTCATGCCACAACAATTTTGTATCCTTCAATATTGAAAATCTGCCTTTTTAAGAACGATATTACCCATTAAGAGATTTTCAAAGGCCATGGCGTAGTGCCTATTGACAGTATTATTTCAGTTGTAGAAATTTAAAAAAATAATAATAATAATTAAATACAAAATGCCAATGATTTGTAACAGGCAGTCACTAATAACTTAGGGAATTCCATTAAATTACAACTTATAGTATGTTCAAACGAAGCAGAATTTCGGAAAATAAACGATAGACAATAGTTCTAAAATTCCAACGATTTGGAGTAATTTAAACTATATCGAATTTCAATGGTATTAAATCTGTTTGTTTTCTCAATTGGCTTAATTTCCTCTTTTTTTGCCTAGTTTATTGTACGCCGCGGAAACGCATACAGATCGGTCTTCAGGTCTTGTCCAATGGCAAGAACTCAAGTGTACCAAGTCATACATCAAAGACGAACGCTGAAAAATCACGTAAATTATGTTGGCTTCTGGTAGTAACAATTAACGAGCAGCCCTTTATATTACATGAAGAGATAAGAATATTTCTCGGAAACGGTGGTTATTAAAACTAAAGGCTAATCACCGTCATGCACTTATACAAAATGTGTACAGGCAACGGGACCATATGATTGTGATTTGTAACAAAACATCTTATTACAAACAGCATGTTCAAATACAACCTTATCTATTATGTTGCGGGTCTTGTACTACAGTCATTATCAGTCTCGACGATACGAGTATGTTTCTCGAGGCCATGACGTAGGAATGTTTCTTTAGCGTCAGGTAGCCGTACACAACGGATTAATTACGACCGGTTTAAAGTAGCTATCCTTGCGAAAAACCAGAAAAACTCTTAAATCACGTTGCAATTTCCCGAACCAGTTTCCCCCCGGGTCTGCCTTCTACTTCTCGCCCGAGATGCGAGAAGGGAGTCAAAGCCACGAATATCGTCCTTGGAATGTTTCAAAATTAATGTTTCTCTCATGAAGGTAAGAAGTTGGAGAGTTGGTGTGTGCAGTCTTCGTTAGTAATGTCATGTTAATAATTCAAGCAAAATGAGAGAGAGAGTGAGTCCCTCCTCCTTTTTTCCCCTATATGGTTAGCAAAACTTGTTTTTGTTAAAAATTAATATGACGCAAATTCCTTTATGATGTGTTGTTAACAGTTCGGTTCCATAATACTCACTTCATGATGACATTTTTTACAGTTCTTCAAAGTTAGTTCCTTTCAAACTTTGAAACAAACTTACAATATTAGCATTTATACAGCTAAGGTTTAGTTTGCTGACCAACTGGCAACCAGAGACGCTTAAACTTAGGAACAGACACACACACTCCATAGACCAAAACCTCCATGGCTATACTTCATAGTCACAGAAGATGGCCGCAACAAGGCATGCCGAAACGTCGGGCCGACCATAATTCACACAGACGTTAACTCAACCTAGGGGGCAAAGAAGTAGTTAAGTGACTCCAGCCACGAAAACCTACGATCAAGAATTTATCAATTCCATAATTCTGAGATTTGTGATTTGTGATTTGGTATATGATTTGAAGGAAAAAACGTTCTTGTGGGGGAAAAAAACCGGGTAACTTTGACGATTCATATTGTAAACAAATTTTAAATGCTAACTTGGCAGGCTATTTGAAGAGAAAGTTAAATTAAGCGAATAATTACAGCATGATTAATCACAAAGTTACCCGAATAAAAATTTTACCGCAAAGTCATGCAAAGAATGTTTTTTTTTTTTTTTTCCACAAAAGTATAGCAAGCACGTTTGATTTTATTTTGAAATGTTATCAATGGTACGCAACGTATTCATGGGAGAATGATTGAAGCGAAGCCCTTAACGAGTGTAAATTTGGAGGATACATACTTCCGAGGGGAATTTTGAGAAGTGGTAGTTTAGGGGCGAAGGCCTTGTCAGGATGACGTGGTCTCCCGCGAGAAAGTTTGGCGTCGAAAGAGGCTTCTTCCGAAGGGATTGTCTGGGGCGAAACACCCAACGAGCGAATGTTGCGTAATAAATGTATACGCCTATGCACGTGACAATGCGTTTTATAGGAATGATGAATGAAAATTTATAAAACAAAATTACGACAAAGGATAAAAAAATATATTTACAGTCAGCAAACTGTACGCAGCAGACACGTTTGAAAACTCCAAATCATCTTAACTTTCCGCCGCATCACGGTTAGTTACAACTTTTTTTTTACCATTCATCTTCTTTCTAGTTAGCATTCACATCTTGCTGAAAGGAAAATGAAAACCACAAAAAAAAAAAAAAGAATGTACCCAAATAATACTTTCACAGATGACTATACCGGAAGTAGTTTTCGCTCGAACATCCCAGCTTCGTAATATACAAAAGAAGTCGGTTTGCACAGTCGAGTCGGTAAGGCCAAGCCAAGCAAAAGAATTGCAGGTTAATGCAATGGAGTAATACTTTTCTCTACCCAAAGACTCGATTACGCAAGTCGGCCAAAGAATATCTGAGCCACTTTGCAACGAACTACACGCCAATTTATGAAATCAAATCTATTTTGAACTTTGGATGTTTTTTTACACAACTCAATATGTAAAATTTATCAGCATCCAAATTAACTCAAAAGTGACAATCACACTAAAAACAAAATATCAGAAGAATACCAGCATTATCTATAATAAATCTACGGAATATCAGTATTATCTAATACATTACTGAAATGTATTTATCTGACGTTCGAATTTTAAAGTTTATATAATAAGTAATTTATTGATAATGGGACGTTGATGAAACTGGAAATTTGTGTTTCCTCTTCTTGTATCTGTGTTGCTACACTATTTTCGTACCGATAAATTAAGTACAAAGAAAATACATTAAAAAATGTGTTTACACTCGAGCTTTTGATTCAAAACCCACAGCTATCACTGAAACAGCAATCAGATCGGTACTTTACATTTTGTGATATCTGATACATTTTCTGAGAGCATTATCGATAGAAGACTCTTACCTCATAATAATGATTCATTACTTGCTCTTATTATGCATGCACGTCACACTTCCGTGCTAAACAATCGTCCGTTGAAACAAACGCCATTCAAATTCGCACAATAGCTGTAATACATGCACAGCTTTGCTTCAGCCGCAATGACAAAGCAGGGAAAGTTTTTAGCGGAAATGCTTCTACAAGCCTGCACGCATTTTTAAGTACTAGTACTTACAAATGTGATTACATAACTTTAAAAAAACGTGAGCCTGTGATAAGTAACATCTAACCTCGGTAACGAACAAATACATGTGTTCTCATATTGCAAATACACTTATAAATAAGAAACTCTGACTGAGAATTCCTTAATATAATGCCGAGTGTGATAAATGTACACAAATTATTTTTTCAACTAAATTTCTGGCGCGAAACACACGTAGTTTCCGGATCCACCGCTAGAATTCGCTGCCAGAGCAGCTACGTCGACTAGTGAATCATTTGATTAGCAGAGCGAAATTTTAAACTATATGATTAAACGCCTACGATAAAAGTGAAAAGGACTTGAAAAAAAAAATACTAAACCCCGGCTTTGAACCTGATTTTCGACAAGGAATTTTATTAAAATACTGACATCTTGTTAAAAATTCACTGAACAGTTAATACTATAAAATTTTCTTTCGGCTTTGCGAAATTTTGTTCGCGCCATCCGCCCCAGATAGCAGCACAGTCTTACACATTTGCGTTCCTTATCTTCCGTCGCAATCACGAAATTACTCCAACAAAATGCCATATACCGAGAACTAAGACGTTACACATCAATAACTCTGGAATGCCAGTTGTTTTTGCAATCAAGAAAAACCTAAGATGCACATAAAATTCTGCCATTCCCGATTACACCCGAACAATTCACCTTCGGCCAAATTCGGGATTTGTTTTATTTTTGAGCAGGAAAAATGAATTCAAATATTAAAAGTTGTCGGTAAGGTTTACTACATTAAAACACTTTAAAATACTATGGAAGTTTAGTTAGGTTAGTATAGCTACATTAAAATAAAAAGAGAAATAGAAATATAAATATACCCGAGGTTGGCCGAAGGTGAATTGTTTGGGTGTAATCTGGAATGACAGAACTTTATGTGCATCTTAGGCTTCCCCAAGAAAATAATGCATAAGTAGGTACGGGGATTCTAGCTTCGCCCTGATAGCAAGCTGAATACACTGAAAAACTTCAACTACAGGTTCATTATGAAACTAGTAAACGTACCTACACGCAGTTACTAGTTACAAGTGTTTCGCGAAAATACTCTTGTATACTTGTAATGAGAGGTTAATTTTAACAAGTTCACAAGTGATTTACTTGTACACAAAAAAAAACCACTGTGTTATTGACAATTGTAGCTTACAAACTTGCAGCTGATATTTGTTGATTACTCCTGGTTTTCTAACTAGCTCTCACCTTAGGTGTTTTACGTTGACAAGTTCACTAATAACTCTTCCTCAAGTGAGTTAAAATAAATAAAAAATGCGGAAGTGAACGAGAATCATACATATATATGCTGGAATTAAGCAATAATCACTGTTACGGGTGCATTAATGAAATGCTGTGACACTGCCAAATCTTGTTAGCTACAAGTGTACCCTACCAACTACACTCGTCACACGAAGCTGAAAACTTATACTTGTTAGTGACCAATTTTGAAAATCTATGAGAAAACCTTACTAAAAGAACTCATGTTTTTCAATATTGTTGATAAGACCTGTAGCTTCGTTATGCAGGCCCCTAACGACAGAGTCGTGAAATGAAGTAGATTTTTAAAAAATTAAATTTAGAGCCTATTCATTCACCTTTTGCATTATCACTTTCAGACGAAATACACAGACGAAATACACGCAGTTAATTTTAAAGATATTAAAAGACGTTAATTTAAAGGCTAGCCCGACATCGCTATGTAAGTAAAAAATATATATATTTTTAGTTATGCGCTTAAAAGTTTTAAACGTTTAACAAACATCTGAAACCAAGTCTATGTCAACTTTGTTTTTGTACAGTTTCAAAAATAAGCAACAGAACTTTAGTTTTGACAGCAAGTGAGTCGTCGAGGAGGCAGATGACCGAAAGTTTCAAAAGATGTCGAACAGGAGGCGCTAACAAGCGCTAACCAACGAATGAGGGCCGCAACATTTAGCGTGCGGCTTTGCGTCTGGCAATGAGTCGGTACGCTGCTATAAGTATCCACAGCTATCCGCATTTAGTTTTCCATTTGTACCCAATGACTCGAAGCTCCCGGTGTTTATTCCTGTTGTCTGAGGCCCCACTTCTCACGCCGATATATATATATATATATATATATATATATATATTAAGATCTTTCTGAAGAAATATTCATAAAATGAGATTAAGGAATAAATTATTTAAATTTAAGATTTTTTTCATAGGCCCTACGCCATTGCTGGTTACACTGTATGTCATTTGAAACCTCAACAAAACACAAAATATTAATATGCAAGCATACAGAAAACAAAACAAAATCAGCCGATGACAAACGTGAAAACACAAGACAGCACAGAAAATTTCGTAGAAGGAATTTAAAAATATAGGTATATATTACTGCAAATACGAGCATAAAAATTTGCTATTAAGTTCATAAAAAAGTTATGTTATGAATTTATTTAAACTCACGTGAAAAAAAAATGTATATTTGAAGATAAATATAATTGAGGATATGCCCTCCTAAAGACGTCAACTATTCGGTCAATCATCGTCTTCACTGTTCATGCCGTACGCGAGCACCTCTGTATCACAACGTTCAAATGTTTTCAATTACAATGGAGTTTTATTCGGGAATTTTCGTTCCGATATCACAGCTCTTTGAAACAGTAGATAAAGAACTTTTAGAGATTAAGAATTAAAAATCATTAACACGGGTGGAGGGGGGGGGGGGAAGCAAATCCTTACGAGAATTGCTGTAATTTCCTCCCCCCCCCCCCCCCCAAACAAAATTGTTTCAAAATCACTCAATTCAAAGGTACGCGGCGAGTAAAAAGTCGCACTCCATATTCAAGCTAAGTGTAGAAAAAGGTATATTTTAGGTAATTTTTCAATTATATGAGTCTTCTGTACGATACCATGCCTTACCCGGCAAGGCCTTCTTTTTTAAACATGCTGCAGGTGTGTGTGAGGGGGGGGGGGTTTATGAGGCTAATTACCAATTACAACTAATAGTTTAGGTACGCCGATATTGCAATTCGCGCGAGCCAACAAGGTAGTTACGGAAGTAATTTTATGAATGTTAACTGCCGGCATAAGTAATTGCCCAAGTAAAACCAACAGCTACTTGAAGACAAGTGTCATCTGCACTGACAGGCCTACAAATTCAGACACGTGCACATGAACATTAGGGTATTTTCTTACAATGTGGAATTATTTGTACTAATATGTTGTCATCTGAAAAAAAAAGTGTAAACCAGGCTATTTTGTAAGGGGTAGAGTTTCGAACAGAAAGACACAATTTTGGTTTCAACAGTTTTTAGACCTTAACAATTTCTATTCGATTTTCAAAATTTTGTTTTGGTAAAGCATATTATATAATTAAGTGGAATACCTGAAGTTAATAGTGAATGGGTGTAAGAAGCAGTTTCCACTGTGAAGTCACTGGATGTTAAGGGCGATTAGGCCTCGCCATATTGCAATTACAAATATTTCGATACCGCTTACAATACACCTTCCATGCTAGATTTTTTGAGTGTACATGACATTGAACATAGCTTTGGCTACTTGTTGAAATCAAAACTTTTGAACTGGTGAGATTATCGTGATAGTTGTAGTTGCCCACGTGAAGTAATAAGTTATATTTCCTCGCGACGCTCACAGTCTAGAGCCTGTTAGCAAATATGTGGTTGCAACAAGGTATAGAAGACCTGAAATATATGATTAATGTTTTTACATGTTAAAAACATTCGGATAAATAGTTGAAAATTACAATTATAGCAACAGACTGAAAAAAATCAAGTTGGCGGGGCCAAATACGCCTTAAATAAAAACCTTTTTTTATTTCCACAACTACTGTCCTAATACTGTTACTAGTCACTATAAAATGGTATTTGTGAATTAATTAATTTGTGATGTATGCTTTGACGATAAAAAAAAATTATGGCATAAATACTTTTGATATCAATATTGTTTCTTTTGGTTCCTAGCTCTCATCCTTAAATTTAGTTTAAGTGCTCGATCTGTATATTTCTATATAGTACTCTTGAGCACACCCCATTAATTTTTTTTTTCCTTTCCAGGTGGACATGATCTTAGGTTTGGGGATCCGCGAATGTGATAATCAACCAGTTCGCGCGCCACATCCGAGGCGATGATAATGAAGCGTGTTGCTTGGCAGGACGTCACGCGCGAACGTTCGCGCGACGTGACATGCGCGAGACGACTCCGGGAGCACGTCACGTCACTCGACACCGTCACTCACCCTGCCCCCCCTCCCCTTCCGCCATTCCATCTGCCTAGCGTCAACCCGTTACGCCCTCGCGAGTCGACGACGGCCCGAAGAAAAAAAATAATAATCCAACACATGGTGCGTGCGTGCGGATCGAACACAACATGCGCATGGACGGAAAGGGAAAATTTTTCTGCGGCGCAGTTGGCGAATCCATGATAAGCTCGCACTGGCAGTAGGTGGCTCTGGTAGTTCGGAGGAGCACATCTGGAGGGGTCTCCTCCCCGATGAAGGGGGCGGACGCCGTGGGCGGCGGAACAGCCTCCGGTGCCGGTCTTGGCAGCCAGTGGAAGGTTGGCTCACACCTCCGCCAGATCACAGGCTCTATGGGTTGTCTGACGAGTCCCGGAGACGTGAGAGACTTGGTTAAGCACCTTACGATAATCTCAGCTTGGAAACTCCTTTTGAGTCAACCACAGGTTAGCCGAACGGTTAAGGTTGGGAAGGGGGGAAATTGTGCAATGATGTTGGTATTGCTCTATTAAAAATTTCCACCTTCCATTTATGTAGAAAGCTGGTCACAAATTAACCAGGGATCTTGGTAAATTTACGGACAATGATTATACTTACTTTGAACATGAATCCAAAAAAAAATATCTTGGTATATTAAAAATAAAATAAACATTCAAAAACTGAACAAGTCTAAAACAAGTACACTCTCCTTGTGTTCGGTGTGTTGGTGTGTGTGTGTGTGTGTGTGTTTATCTTTGTTCAGAACGAAACATGCAACTCGGAAGTTGAATACGGTGTAGTTTCTACGAAGATTCAATTATTTTAAATTACGAAGAGCTCTCTTCGTTTATTTGAGTTAAATTCTTCGTTCGAAAGTCCGTAAATTTACTGTCATTTCTCACAGTGTGGTTGCCTCAGTATCTGATTGTGGCTCGTGTTGAAACACTTCCAAGTTGCTATCAAATGGCGTATCCCATTTCCCTGTGGCTCTAGAGAGCTCGTGTTGGTGTATTCAGTCTGTCACGGGAGTGCATGCTATCAAATCCAGCTCTGCTGAAGAACTGCCATGAATGCACGCGATACCTCATCGATTGGTTCCCGCCATTCCAACACTATAACCGACTAACACACAACTTTCTCCAAATATCTGTTTTTACCTATCGAAAAAAATAAAATGTTTAAGTTTGTATTATATATTCGCATTTATGTTTTCTAATTTTTGAAATAAATAAACGACTGTCCAGGTGTTAAATTAAAATAGAATTGAAATAGTTGTAAAGTGAACCACTGAAAAATTAATTAATGACGGAATTAGGCTTAACATATCGTCGTACGTCGAGATTGTTCGAGACAGATGAATGTAGTGAAACGTTGAAAATGAGCGGTGACAAAACGACTGGTGAAGGAAACAAAAAAAAATCAACTCATTGCAAAGTTAGTCACGTTTTCTCATTGTAAAATAAAAATCGCGGACTTCACCCCGCCAAGAAAACAGATCTCATAGGCGAGATGCACTTGATCTGACAACGATCATCATCGTAGTCCTTTCGCTACCACAGCCAAATAAATAAATAAATGATCTTGCAAACATGGGTGTAAACTATCTTTCCGACCTGACTTTTGTAATACCTGCTGAACCCCCAAAAGTTCATTCTTTCAAACTTCTCTGACCGCTGCTTCTTATACCAGTAGCCGCTATCAAAAGGAAGCTTAGACGGTCCATCACCAAAAATAATTCTCTAGTGCCCGTTGCCAAAAGGTTGCCGAGACGACCCGACACCAAAAAGCACCCACCAATGGCCGCTACCAAAAGGAAGCCTAGACGGTCCATCACCAAAAAGAATTCTCTAGTGCCCGTTGCCAAAAGGCTGCCGAGTTGGCCCGACACCGAAAAGCACCCACCAGTGGCCGCTAACAAAAGGAAGCCTAGACGGCCCATCACCAAAAATAACTCTCTAGTGCCCGTTGCCAAAAGGCTGCCGAGACGGCCCAACACCGAAAAGCACCCACCAGTAGCCACTACCAAAAAGGAAGCCTAGACGGCCCATCACAAATAATAACTCTCTAGTGTCCGTTGCCAAAAGGCTGCCGAGATGGCCCGACACCGAAAAGCACCCACCAGTGGCCGTTAACAAAAGGAAGCTTAGACGACCCATCACCAAAAATAACTCTCTAGTGCCCGTTGCCAAAAGGCTGCCGAGACGGCCCAACACCGAAAAGCACCCACCAGTAGCCACTACCAAAAAGGAAGCCTAGACGGCCCATCACAAATAATAACTCTCTAGTGTCCGTTGCCAAAAGGATGCCGAGATGGCCCGACACCGAAAAGCATCCACCAGTGGCCACTACCAAAAGGAAGCCTAGACGGCCCATCACCAAAAAGAAATCTCTAGTACCCGTTGCCAAAAGGCCGCCGAGACGGCCCGACACCGAAAAGCACTCACCAGTGGCCGCTATCAAAAGGAAGCCTAGACGGCCCATCACTAAAAAGAACTCTCTAGTGCCCGTTGCCAAAAGGCCGCCGAGACGGGCTAACACCAAAAAGCACCCTCATGTGTCCGTCACCAGAAGGAAGCCTCCGCGGCCCTTCACCTGCTGGCCGGCGCGGCGGCGGCGGCGGCGGCGGCGGAGGAGAGCAGGCGAAGGCCGCCGCACGCCCCGGCCTCCGTCTGGTGGGAGCTCGTCAGTCTGGCGGCGAAACTCGCGGTGATCGCATCCGAGCCCACGAGCGACCACGCGCGCGCTCTCTCTCTCTCTCTCTCTCTCTCTCTCTCCGCGACCTCGCGAGTTCCCGAGCTCCACTTCTGTGGACGACCCGGCCTCTTCCTCAACCCTCAACCTTCAGCGCCACCGGTCCGCCCGCTCGCCACGAATATCGAGGAACTTCAACCAGGTTTGTTTCCATCGAAGCTCTACACTCCAAGCCTCAGGCCCGAGCCAATAATAGTCAAATGTGCGCGACGCGAATATAATAACAAAGTTGTTCTAACTAATTCCCATCGGAAAAAATTCTGTGACGTCAACGCGACATGTTACAGAAATGGACGGCAGAATTTTGTTTTCGAATGAAGTGCAGTGTCATCTAAATTAATTTGAGAATTTTTTTTGTTTATTATTTCCAAATTGTTTACGTATTGAATAAATAATACATTTCTCTCAAGCAGGTACACTGATAAAAACTTGTAAACATTGACGGCTGTCGTAGGAATGTGCTCATAATGGCCAGAAACAAAAGGTTGTATCAAATAGTTTATACCCATCCTCCTCCCCCTGGTTGAAAAATGTACACGTTAAAAATAATATTTTACTGTTGCATCGCGTCCTTCGCTGTACTGTGATTCCAGTATTATTATAAATTATTAAAGTCATAATAATCCAGCCGCAGTGTAAGACCGTAAATAAAAGGCTTATTTGCCCAATGGAACCAACGAAAACATGTGCTAGCAGCTGGGGTGTTGTTTGCTGGTAATATAAAATTTATTTCGTTTTGTTTCTGTCCTGAATTTCTTTGTTGTAATGCTGTATTTCGTTTATATTACTTTCCTTTTTCGTTTATAAATGTTCTGCGTAAACTCGACATCCAAAATATGATAATTTTGACCAGACTGTGTACTGTCAGAAAATCGTTTGTAAACAAAAGCATGTGTCAATGTTTACAACGCCTGATTGCAACAGTTCTAATGGCGAATCGTAAGACAATGATAGCCTCATGCACAAGATACAAGAATCGGTAAGTAGCATACCTTAAGTCTGACTTCAAACAATTACATTATGCTATTGCGTAGTTACGAAGATAAAGGTGTTATGCAGATTACTGTGCTCCAACAAGATTTTATTAACATGCATTTTTACACCAAAAACTGTTTAGCCATTTTCACTCTAAAAAAAATGCATACGGAACGTGATCTATTAAATTTTTTTTAAAAATGTTGCAGTCGCTAATGCGGATAAGTTCCTCGTACAAATATTTTGCCAGAACAACTGTTAACGTTAGACACCTGATCTTTTTACAAATCAATAACTTTATGGCATAGAAAAAAGGCCAAAAATGCCATACAATTTAATTAATTTATTATTAAAACAATGATGATATTAAGGAATAATATGATAAATGCTTATGAGATTTTTTAAAATTTATTTTGTATGCTTGAACATTATATTTATTTGTGGTGGTTACAATAATTTGGCCTGTACTATAAACTTTTCTTTAGATAAATAGTAGTTTTGTTCATAATATAAAAAAATAAAGAAGTTGCGCTTTTTTAATGACAATGCAAGTTTTTTTTCTCTAATATAATTATACATGTCAAACAAAAAAAAAGGAGTTTGCATAAACATAATTTTAGTAGGGGCTTATATTCAAAGATTTTCTTCGTCGCAAAAAAAAAAACATTTCTTGTGCTTATAGAAAACATTTTTATAGAAAGGGCACTGGTATGCAATAAAACTTAAAAAAAAAATTTTACTTGATTTGTTTTAATGTGCTGCACTTGCTTGAACACAAAAACAAAATCTTCCTAAACCACTAAAAAAAAAAAAAAAAAAAAAAAAAAAGTTATCTTCTGAAATATAACGGATGTTACTGGAAAAAATTTCCAAAACACTTCCTTAACTTTTATGGGGTAAATAAATCTGTAAAAATTTTGAGCATACTCGAGGAACTTGTCAGACACTTTTTTTTTTTTAAACAATTTCCCCCCCCCCCTCCCTCCCTCCCTTGTGAACGCGGCAACGCAAGCAAAGTCCCCACCCTCGGCGACAGATTTCCGGGGAAAACCCCCCCGTCGCCACCGGCGAAGGTCTCGAACCTCGATCGCGGGCCTTCGCGTCCGTCGTCCTTGGGGCGGCGGTCTGGCAGCGAAGCGAAGGTTTGCGAGCCGGTGCGACAACGGCGGTTGAAAAAAGGGCTGCGTGCCGGCGTGGGTTGCTTCTGTCCGCACGACGCGTGCAAGAGCTGCCGACAGATGAACGGCGCGCGCGCGCGCGCGTGTGTACGTGAACGAGCGAATCACTCGTGTAACGATCATAATCTTAACTTTAAAAAAAACTTTATCCACATCCCTACCTCAGAGTTTTAAGGCACTGCGTCGCAAAGACCACAATTTTTGAAGATAGCTTAAATTTTTTTTAAACCAACTATTTTTTTTTACCAGATAATATGTGAATTTTTTGACATATCGTAGCTCTGAAAGAAAGAAAAAACTGTGGTCAAGTTTCTGGTTGAAAGTGCATTTTGCCAAAAAGTGGACCTACCTCTAAGGTACAGATACAAAGAAATATTCTGTTGAAATCAAATGCGTCTAAAATTAAATCAAACAAAAATATTAACGATTTATAACTTGTTTTTAAAAATACATTCCGATACACACGGTGTTCGGAAATCCCCGGTGAAAAAAAAAAAACAGTTATCGGGTGGCTGGTTATTCCGAAACAAGTTTTTTTAAAAAAAAAAAAAAAAAAAGGAACGTTTTTTCCCAGGAACGCGACCCTGCAAAGTTACAGACGCCAACGGTAAGTGGCGCGCAACTTCGAATCCCGCGCTCCCGGCCGAGAGGGCAGCACCGCCGCGATGTTCACATGTTCACACATGTTCACACATGTTCACACATGTTCACACGCTCCGCGGGTGGAGCAGGCGACGAGCGTGACGCAGACGTGCGGGAACTATAGCCGCAGGCACTAGCCACCAGCTGTCTAGTGAGGAGCACAGCAGCTGATGGTTGGTCGTGTGATACGTTCGCGCGTTTGGCTCTTTGGGCGATCAGCGCAGTGTTGACGACTCAGTTGCACTTGTAATTTTTTTTTTAAATGGAGCAGTAATATTCACGTAAAATTAAATTTTTATGTTTACAATAAAATAACTGTATCATTGCAAAATAGTTACGCAATTAGTAATGGGTTCGAATTCTTACCAGGGCATTTATGCTTTGTTGTCCCAGTGATTCCAACAGTTAGAAGTTATTCCTGAATAGCTTCCCAGTATCAACTGCGGACATTGCTAAGCATTATAAAACAAAATAAAGTCAAATTATTGAATATTCGATTACCTTTTCCATGGTTTAAAAAAATATATATATGCTTGAAGGAAATAATCATTTTTAAAGATAAATTTATGCGCCAATTTTCGTAAGATGTACATAACAATTTCTTGGCAACTGGTCTCCAAAGGAATATTTAGTAAAAGCACAGACATTTTTTTCTGTGTAGGTACTGTCTCTGCCCCCTGCAGATGTCCAGAGACATCCGCCACACTTTACAGTTAGTTTTCATATGTTCAATCACATTTGCGAAATAATCATATCGAGTTTATTCAAACACGTACATATTGTGTAGTGGCAGAGATTATGTTGACCCTGTGAAATGATTTCGTGAACTCGACTGTATGTTTTGTGTTTTGTTTGGTGTACAGTCCTACAGTATGAAATTGGGCTTAGGCCAACAAATAATTTTTTAGCATACTCTAAAGAAATTTTAAAATTGATGTGAATCAGTGGAATTACAAAACTTTAAAACTGTTCAAACTGCTCCAGTTTCAAAAGGTTTTTTTTTCCAGTGAAATTCCACTTGTTTGAAGAAGTTTTACCAGTTTCATATCTTGGAATGCAACGAATTTTTTTTTTTAAGCCAAATACAAATGTATCGATCTAACCTTTTTTTTCCTCTCTGGGGAACGATTTCGACGCAGGGGAAAGAAAACGATACACTTCAACGACCTAGTTTTAACTTGTTTGATCTCAGACTGCAATATCACAGTACCGGTATAGTCTGTGTCAAGTAATTTGTGTAAAACTTGACAGTCCTCAAGAGTGGTACCAGCAGTACCCATTCCCCAACTGTCACTTGCAAAGCAACACACGATGGTTGTTTACGAACACTGACGACCGGCACAGGAAGATGCTTACAATCACTGTGGACAGAACAACGGCGTGAGAAGGCTGCATCTACCATTGGCACCACCTCTGAGAACAGACAAATCGGAGACAAGTTAAATGACACAGACTATATAAACGAAAACTGGGCACGATTCGTGTGATATCCCATACAGGTTTCGACGTTCTCGTTCCGCCGTGCTAGAACGTGTTTTCAGGGGAGTTTATTGCCTAACTTCGAAAGGTTGCAAAATCGCTATGGCTCCGGCAAAGGCGTTTGACCCACGGAATGCCATTTCGGTATTAAAAAAAAAGAACTAAAAAAATCGGGATCCACAACCGATGGAGGAAATAAGTTGTTAGGAAAATGGTATGTGAAATCTTTGCCATGTTAATAATTGAAGTCAAAATGCTAACGAATAAAAATTAAAGACATTCTATCAAAAATAAAAGTTATCACCAACTGTGAACCATTAAATTTAAACAACTTACAGTCAATAAAATAATAAAATAAATAATAAAAACCACTAATAATACAATATAATTACAATAAGTAAATTTATAAAATATTACATAACGAATAACATAAAAAAATAAATAAAAGTATTTATACATTTTCAGACACACAAGCTTATATTTTTTTATATTATTCAAGTTAAATAAATATATTAGATAACAAATAATAATATTTAAAGATAAAAAATAAGAAACAATAAAACAAATATTCACGAACATATCCACTGTAAAAAGAAAATTAACTAGAATAAATTATACGAAATTTGCTATAAGAATATATGTAAATTATAAGCAGCACTTATATAATTCGATCTCCAACTACTCCATCCATCTGAACAGCAAAACAATTGTTTTTGTCATAATGAAGATAAAACGCTAATTCCTTGATGTGGTGTTAATATCTTTATTTAACAACACCCATTACTTGGTGACATTTTCCACGATTCTTCCTGACAAGTTATATTCAAGCTATTAAACAAACTTCTAGCGTTAGCTGCTAGCCCAATGATTGACAACATCACTCTTTTCGAGCGCCAGATGTTATTTTTGAAACTATTCCGAGGGCCTGATACTGATGAATTAATATTAAATATCGCAAAAATAAGTCGTATTATTCTGTGGGGTAACAAATTAGTACAATAGTAGCATGCAGTGAAGACACGAACTATTATTATCTTTAAAAAACGTACATTGTACTTTAAAAACTATATATTTTTTTCTTTTAAGAATTTCATGACAAAATATACAGAATGAGTCTGAATTCGATCGGCAAGCTTTGGCTGTAGATTCAACTCGATAAAATAAGTTGAAGCCATTTGTACGACTTATGGTCTAAAAGTGCTTCCCACTGCTGGTGCACGTCTTTGAAGTTGGGGCCGAACAATTTTTTTTTATTGTAAACAATGGAAGTATTATAGTTGGAACCCTAGCCGACTGGATTATGTTTGAATTAAACGAATTCCTGCGGCTACCGCGAATTTCATTTGAAATAATTTGGGGTCAACACATTTATTTTTCACATAACTTTGGTGACGTGTAACTGCCCCCAATTTTTTTAATGTAATAATTTTGCGACAGTGACGAAATTTACTCAAACTTAATCCAGACGCTTCAGTGTGCCATCTTAAATATTTTTTTTTTCTAGTATTAAAGTTTAAAAAATTAAAAATATATATCACAAGGTCTCCTCCTCTGTGCATAACAAATCGCAAATTGGCGGCAGGCTATCTCTCACGCGCCCACGATCTCACACAGGCGACCAGTACACGGGTGTACTGTATAGTCTGTTTCCAGTAACATGTCTAAAAAATTTTGCCAGTTCTCGCAAGCAGTATTAGTGGCACCCATTTCCCTAGCTGTCCCTTGCGACGCGTCGCAAGATGTTTTGTTTGTTTCGTTTGCACACACGCTGTGCAAACGCAGAACATCCAAATGTCCGCATGATTGAAAGACCGCTGGTGTTTCTTTTTTTTTTTTTTTTTAAGATACGTCGAATGCGGGACAAGTTAAACGATACGGGCTGTACCGCTTCACCTCGGTTTCCTTGCCGATAAAAGTCCATCATTGACCCCCCGATCCCGTATAATGATTTCCCGTCATACTTTTCCAAAGTGATTTACATGTCACTGCGCGGAGAAAGAGCCTTTGTTTCCTTTCGCCAGGTCAAGAAACTGCGAAAGAGTCATTCGCTCTATTGGTCCTTGTGTCGTAATATCGGAACCAAGGCTCGCACAAGTATTTCCGCAGGGAGAGGGCGGAAGAACCTATCCAAAACTCTCTTAGATGATAAAAAAAAATTAATGTGAGCTAGTCTTTCGGTACTCGCCAGAGATGTGTAACATCTACCCTTGGTAACGAGCAAATTCATGTGATCTCACGTTGAAAATACCTTATAATACGAAATTCGGACACGAAATGTAACGTGTAATTCTTTAAAATAATGACGAGCGTGATAAATAAACGAAAAATGTGTTTTCGACTACATTTATTGACGCTAATCACACGTAGTTCCTGCACCTGCCGCTAGAATTCGCTGCCGGAGCAGCTGCGTCGACTATCGAATCATCCGATTTGGAGAGCGAAAGGTTTAACTATACAACGAAACGGCTCCGATATGAACGAAAATGAATTGCAAAAAAATAAAACTAAACATTGGCTTTGGACCTGATTTTCGACAAGGAATTTAAATAAAATGTTTCCCACTTTGTTGAAATTCATTAAACAGTTAATACTGTAAAGTTTCTCTTTGGCTTTGTGAACTTTGGCTCGGGCCTCTGCCAAAGATGGCAGGACCGTGGTTACACATTTCCGTTCCATTCACAAAATTACTTTCACGAAAGGCCGTATACCAAGAGCTAAGATGTTACTCATCAAAAATTAAATACACACACCAGTAAAAAAAAATATTACTGCTGTCTTTTATTTTATCTATCGACTAAATGGCTTCAGAAGCGAGGAAAATTAGTTTGCTGATTTTGAAAAAAAAAAAAAAAAAAAAAAAACTAACAATTTCACCGCTTTTAAAATAAAATCGCCGTAGCATTCCACAGTAAATCAGTTGATTTGGCCAGCATTACAATCACTACACCAAGGTGTACTGCCTGTTTGACAACGCGCAAAACAAGTTATAATAAACATTCACGACACGCATATCCAGTAAACGTAAGCATAATGCCATACAAATGTATATGTATGTATAAATACAGCAATTATTTACATTTACGAAGCAGTATAAAACAAGTCAACGATATATACAGATTTCCCAGAACTCAACGTCAGGCCGAAAACAAGTGATATGCCAGTTAATTAAGCTTCTGGATAAAAAAAAACAATATAAAAAAGTAGAAATTTTTGAGTTATTTGCTTTTATTCTTTCAAAAGTTTTCAAATTTCACTAGATTAGGTATTAGATACTGTGAAGCAATCCTGAATAACTTGCTAAGTTAGTATATTAATTTATTTTTACTGTATGAATATTCCATAACTCGATTGCTACCCTGCTTATTTCTTTGACTGCTAAACACAAAAAGTATCAATCAGGGTGTCCACGAAATTCTGAATATAATTTACCTGTCTTTTCCTGACTCAATGATCTAAAATACCATTTTTCCTGGCTAATTATTATTTTCTTAATTATACATATTCAATTTTCTGACAGCCATAAAGAACATACCGCCTTCAACATCCACATTGATGGCAGACCTGTGTCTGGCACCATTAACTCATATACAGTAACTTTTGTGATCATCGGGGGGGGGACGGGGACGTATGGTATGGTATGCCAAATCAAACTTTAAGATAGCAAATCTATCCTGGAAAACACTTTGTACACTTTAATGGTCAAACAAGAAATAATCGCAACTTTAAAAGTACGTGAGAATATTAGAAAGGCGGTTCTATTTTTGTGCAATGGTGCTGCCATTTTTTTTTCGTAACAATTATTTCGATTATTGTGAGACGTCCGCTCGAATGCATAGAAACCAGTTTCCAGCCTTGCGCAGGGAACCACAGAACAAGGAGGGAAATAAAGAAGTGCGACTCTTACAGTGGAAACTGAAACCATGTTTCACGCAACATGTGTCGCTATATGTTGGGCGGGCCCATAACTACCAGCAAATAAAAAATAGGAATAGAGGTTCTCATACAAAGAAGTTTTTTGAGTTAATACGTTTTTTTTGGTTATATTAACTGATCTCCTTGGCGGCGCAAAACTAATTTAATCGATGATAATACTTAATGCTGTTTTGTAATAAACCGTCATGTAATAAATAAAGGAGTAGGAGGTGCAAAAACTCATTGTATTACACACCACAAAATTAGTGGCTACCTAAATAAGAGTAAATTTTCACTGGTTTGTTTGCCTGATAATAGCTTATACATTACTTCTCCTCCCGTCAGCAATATATTATGCAAACTACTATCTAGCGGACGGGCCCATAATTACTTCAAAAAACTAGGTGTCAATCTCGGTAATTAGAGTTTCTCCCCCATGGGAACTGTTTATGAAAAAGGTTGCCTATGTGTTTCCTTACTGGGATTCTGTCTGGACACGTTCTGGAACACACGGCCTGCGAGTAAGGTTGCGGTTGTGTCCCAACAAGGCAGTGCTTATTCGCTACCTCACCCGAACGTCTTGGAATACCGCCCTTAACCCCACGTCTCGCACTGCCCGGACGGTAGGCAAATTGCAACAGCTTCGGTTGAAAGAGAAAGCGCACAAATTCGATACACAAAATGTCTGCGGTGCACTCAGACTCGTACGCGGGGAGTGACTCGGCGGAAAACCACTTTCCAGGGTGATCGGGGGGGGAGGGGGGAGGGGGGAGGGGGGGAGGGGGGAGGGGGGGAGGGGGGAATTTCGTCATCCGCGACCACAACAGACTCGCCTGTAGCTCACAGGGAGATAAGGAAGCATGCCCATCAATATTAGGAGGCCGTCGAACAACATTGCGGTCGTGGTTATAACGACACGTTGTTTGTCATTGTTAGGTAAAATAGTTGGTTCCCTTGCCAGCCGACAGAATTCTTTGTTGCAATATATATAGATATATACAATATTGACGCTAGTCACTGACTCACTGACTTGACTCTGTAAAGCTGTGAGATGGCGCCTGCCTGCAGAATGCCAGCGTGCGTGGCGGGAAGTCGCCCACCAGGAGTCTGAGACCACACTCTGCAGGTAGCCGCACTTGCTGTTTTCACACACAGCAACACTTTCATAAAAAAAAATTTATATGGGTTAAGAAGTGCATTTTAATTTTTCATCAAAAGATGACACCAGACGTTAAAGAAACTTTTTTTTTTTAATTTGTGTGTTTATAATTATTTTTTTACTTTTAAAATTTGATTAATTAACTTCGTAAAGTAAGTTAACTTTATATTCATCGCTGAAAATCAATTTTGATTACGTATGTTATAATTAATTGAAGATTATTGAATGAGACAACACAAAGCATGAATTCCCGGACAAGAATCCGAACCCAGTGTTAAAGCGAACACTATTTTGTAGTGATACAGTTGTTTTTACGTGAATGTATTAATTTACAAATATCTGTGATTTTAAAAGAATATTACTGTTCCTTCCACGAAAGAAATTTTTTTTAGTGTAACTTTCCACTTTCAAAGGCAGGCTTCGATCATCACCTCGACGTCTTCTAAAAGTGTTTTTGAAATTCTCGTAGATTTCGTAACATGCCTGAAGTGACGCAAAGAACACACCACGCAAGTATAGTCTGTTTGGCGTGAGTTATCTCAAATTAGACAGTTCCGAAAAGTAAGCACCAATGATATTCTTATCATTCTGCCATTATAGCTATTTAAGCTATTCAAACAGCTTCAGTGTTTCGTAAACACTTTGGCAAGTGATAGTTGGGAAATAGGTAACACTCTGGTTAAATTTTGGGGGCTGTCAAATTTCAGAAAAGTTACGTGGCACGGACAAATCTTGTTAAAGGCTTTCATCTAACCGCTTTACCCGTTGGCTGGCCGAGGTTTAACTTCCACCGAATCATCTGGATATATATTTCGAGCGTCATGCTTTTACCTCGCCTTTGCTCCGGTAGAGTGTTGGGAAAAAAAAAACCATTCCGATTATGATTGTGGTAGAACAAACTACCCGGTTCTTTGGTGATACGATGCCTGCCCTACAGCTATCAGTTGGGTATTTTTCACTTAAAGATTTTGAGACCATCTGTGCGTTAAAACGTTGTCGTGACTGGCTAGGTTTAGTCCAGGTGCATGACTACTGTCAGCGCACCAATCACAGCCATCCAGTAAGGAAGCAAACGTGTACTGAATGGCCCGGCCAAACAGGGCAATGGCTTCTCTTGCAGACGGCCGCCAGTTACGAGGGAACAATATCGCAGGCATACCTCAGTGAAGTCTAAAGAGCGGTAGAATTTGTTTTTGCGAAAAATACATGTCCCTAGCTATCATCTAATCATTAAATATTTACAAGATTCACTGCTAGACTTGCCAATTTTGTAACTGAAAATTATCTTCATAAAATTTAAAATAACATAAATCCAACCGTCGCATATGCATATTTTGCATGATTATAATTATACTTTAATTTTTTTTAACATTTCTGTTACATACCCATGAAAAGAATTACCTGAATCACCGAACTGAACTTTCTAAGCAAAGGCAAAAGCTGCTGGTTACTAAATAACATTATTATTATTTATATAGTATATATTTTTTGTTTTATTTACTTAAAAAAATTTAGTATATATATATATATATAGATCGTAAATTGCTGGTTAATTGCTAGTGGCTAATATATATATATATATGCATACATACACATATATATATATACATACATACATATTTGATCACCACCATAAATTCGCATAAATTTCAATTAAATAAATTACAATTGTCATGAATTAGCCACTAGCAATTAACCAGCAACTTACGACCTTGTTTTATTCAATAATGTTAAAAAATAGGACACTTAAAAAAAGTATTCAATTGAGAACTGTCATGACTCAATAGTGGCAACGCAAACTGCAAAAAAAAAAAAAAAAACACGGCGGAAAAAAACAGCAACTGTAGCCATTCGGTCGACGAGGAAGATTTGTTCCGAAGCTAGACTAATGATTGGATTCCTTCACCCCTTCTCCATACGTAAAAGGTATGATGGGACTTTCCCAACAAGACATGGGGAGGGGGGCAGAGGAAAAAAAAATAGTGCGCGTGTAAACCGAGTGGAGGATTGGGAAACCCACGTAAGGATAAAGTACCTGCCATAATCGCTCTATCGCATCTGTCTGATCCGTCGGAGCTGAAGGTAGCATTTGATCGGTTCACGTGACCCATGACTTCAGGTGCTGATGGTGTGGTGCAGTCACGTTGAATGGGTCTGTCTTGAGGTCAGACTAGGCACCATCTGTATACGACGCCATAAACAATATTCGTCATTGAAAAGCTGGATGAGTACAAATAAACTTTAAAATCGCACATACATTGTTTTCTCTCAAAAAAATTGTTAATTAAACGTAACTAAAACGTAAACGAACATGGCTGCCACCACGGTCAAAGGCACGGCTTCTACTGTTCGCACGGAGTAACGTAAAAGGAAGAGCCGGTCATTGCCGAGCTGATCCGTACGAGTCTTGGGTCTGGATGTGTGCCGTTGTAGTACGTATAAACTACGCAAGGGACGCAACGTCACCGCAACGCAAAACTCAACCAGCCAAGAAAATAACGGTCGTTTATTGAGCACGCAAGTCGAAAGACGCCACCGGCCCTACAACTTGAAATTGAAAAACGGTAGAAAACTCATTTCTTCTTGATGATTCATATTTATCATATGAAAACCAATAAATGGCCCATTGTAATTGATTCAAAAGGGTTCTTTTCTCTAACTGAGTGAAAGTTTAACGAGTGTAAACGTGATGAAGGCCATATATAATAATAAGAACTCCGTGAGTTTAACGTCTTGAGTCTTTAAAAGTGTTTTCGTAAAACTTATCTTTGAATATGGCCGTCGGAAACTCAAGCCAAAATTCAAGAGTGTTGGAAGTTGAACAATACTTGCGTTGTTTTATTTCGCCTTGCGTAATTTATATACCTGTACACTACAATTTGGTTGTTGAACATTTTGTGTGTTGAGTTCTTGCGTTCTTGCAGATCAGACCGAAAGCTTGAGTCACTATGCCACGACGGGCACGATACTCTCAGTAGCCAATGAAAGACGAGGTCGCCGTGACGTCACCCCGACAAAATATGCGCACCGACGGCCCGAAAGGAATAGATTATATTTCTGATTTTGTCGTGTCGTGCTGCCCGACAGAAAGCAAAAAGGAAACAATCCTTACAGAACCAAACTTCAAAAATATCTACCTACTTGGAAAATCTTTATGCTGATAAATGATATTTGGTTTTACGTGTGGGTACATTTTAATATTTGCAGATTGTGTTCATCTGTTTATATAGACGGATATCATCGTGTTTATGGACGATGTTGTTACTGTATATTGGTGAATATTTAATTTGAGAATGGACGAGTTCAGCGAAGAACTTTTAATTAACAAATTTCAATTTCAGTGTATTATGTATGACATTGGGTTGAAGTACTACAGATATATGCCAAAAAAAAAATCATGGGCTGAGATAGCATTTTCTATTTCTCTTATATGTCTTTTTTTTGTGCATTCTGTATTGCATTTTATGGACGTATTTGGCATGGAACGATTTGCCGACAGCCAGATGAGAAACCGTCGGGTTAATGTTTGTCGCGGTACTGTGATCCTACGCTATTAAATCTGTCGTGCTGGAACGCTGTACGACGGTTTGTCGGGTTATGTCGTGTCGTGTTCGTCGTGGCACTGTGACTGCAGCTTCTGTCGACAAGCACTGCGCAGTCTCGCTCCGCTACGTATATAGTCTGTCCCACGCTGATATTGCAGTGCAGAGCAAATGGCGCCCACTGTTGTCACTGTTGCCCACTGTTGATACCACCCGGCTTGTTAGAATTCGAATTCTTATTTAGTATGTAATCAATAATTATAATAAGTTTTAATACTTTGTTTTAAATTTTACTTTTTGTAAATTTTTTCTAAGACCACAAAACAGTGTATTTTGGCAGTATTATTACAGACGTATACATTCTGAAAGAAAAATATTAATTCTAAACAAAATGAATATTTTACAGTAGACGCAGCAGCCGGTAACTATAAGTAACAAGCCAACATTTTAAATATTAAATTCTCTAAAAAAATTAATAAAAAAAGGTTGACACCAAGATGGTGTCTTTCAGATACTTTAGCTTAGATAAAAGTAAGAATTTGATATTACTTAGACGATGCTCTTGAAAAAAAAAATACAAGAAAATATATTTTCAAAATTCTCATTCAAAATTTTCCTTTTAATTTTTTTTTTGTGTAAATTAGAACAATTTATATTTTTTCATTTAAAAATGGATGTTGGTATACATGACGCTGATAAACTCCGACATCATTCAACCTATCGACATGAAAAATGGTAGACATAGATGTTTGAACACGGAGAACATTTTTTCGCGATATCCATTTTGCTATAACTCGCCGCTAGATGGCGCTGCAGCGCATCAACTTCTATACCGATCACCCGATTGCCACGAAGATTGGCATGTTGTGATTTCTACTGTCCTTAATCCTCAGTAACAACAAACAGTGATTGTGACTGTGATTACTATTGGGTGAGTGAGTTTAAAATGGGAGATACCCATTTCAAACGCTTTATAGATTCTAGATCGCATACAAACCATCCATTTGAGATGCATATAGGTAAATAAATAAACACAGGCAGGGTTCTACTGGTTAAATTATGAAGTTGTTTCTAAAACTTTAGTGCTGTTCGGGAATGTCTTGCAACAGGGCACACTGAAACAAGGGAAATTCGCCAGTAGCACTGGGAAGAGAGAGAGAGAGAGAGAGTATATTCCCATTGAAATTCGCACTGCAAACTTATAAGACGGAACACGCTGTAGATGCGGAAGGTCGGCGCGCGGTCCGCGGGAGACGAGTGGGGGGGGGGGGAGGTTATTGGGCGCGAGGCTTGCCCGTGACCTTGAAGACTCGCCGACCGGCTTCCGAACCAAGGGCCTGCTGACCTCGCGGCTAGCGCCGGACTCAATGGCGGCTCGGGGAAGGCCAGCCGCCGATAGGTCCTGCGCGAGGCGCAAAGCTGTCTCCACAAATTAAAAAAAAAAAAAAAAAGCGTGTAACTCAGTACACATGATATAAGTAAACCTCTTCTTTGGCGATTAAAACCTCGACTTGTAAGTATATCTTAAAGGGGAAAGCTGTGGAGTCGGCGTCGTCCCCTGAGCGCGCCGTGGCAGCTTTGCGATGCTCCAGAGACAGTCTCGCTCGCTCAGCGAGTAACAGGCGATTTGCCTAAAGGCGGTTTGCCTAAACATGAATTCGTTACGGCGATTTGCCTAAAGTTATTTCGCCTAAAGGCATTTTGCCTAACGTCGAATTGCCTAACGGCTATTTGACTAAAGGCGATTTACCTAAAGGCGATTTACCTAAAGGCGATTTGCCTAACGGCGTTTTCCCTAACGGAGTTCTGCCTGACGGCGATTTGCCTGACGGCGATTTGCCTAACGGCGATTTGCCTAAAGGCGTTTTGCCTAACTCCTATTTGGCCAACGGCGTTTTGCCTAACGGCGATTTTCCTAACGGCGTTTTGCCTAAAGGCGTTTTGCCTAAAATTAGGCAAAACGCCTTTAGGCAAAACGACACATGCCCCGCTCAGCGCCGGACACTGGTGTATCACCTGTCGTGGTCCATTCCATATCCTCCTCTCTCCAAAGACAGGCGTGATTTATATATTTTTCGGCCGGCTCTTGCACGGGGTCGAGGCTCTCATATTGTTTTTGACGTGATAACGTCTTATAAATCGATGAACGCCCAGCTGCACAGTCACGAAAAAAAAACATGACTCATTGTCACGTTCCACCTGAGCCGAGCGTGCGAGAACGGGGCCAACCACCGTGCGAGAAAAATCTTATATAATATCAAACAGGTTGAAGGCGGGCTTTTTAACTTTTTATTCGTGATTAGATTTAAACAAATTATTTAAATTAAATTAGCAAAAAAAACTGTAAATAATATTTGAAAATTAAAAAGTATGCAATTTTTCATCAATGTTTTCTTATGACGTTATCACGTAAAATTATTGTCCGCAAACCGACTTTACAGAAAACCCCCTTTTTTTCATACTTTTTTTTTTGACGTGAAAACGTCTAATAAATCGATGAACGCCGGCTGCACGCACGAAAAAGTGTCCCATTACGCACATTGTCCCGTTACGCTGTGTCCCGTACGCTCATTGTACGCTTGCGCCGCATCTATCTCTCTTCCACTCGATTGAAACAACCATCGATTTGACTTTTTCGAGGCACATTAAACTTGAAACACTCCCATTCGTTTCCTAATTTTCCTATCATCGTCCTATCCTTAACAGAATAACACAGATTGGAAGACGTTAAATAGCAAAAACATGCATAAAAGTTATATAGTTAAAATAATCTCTTCGTTAAAGTAATAAACATATATTTGAATTAATGAGTGCAGATAAAAGTAAATTTTATCGATTAAATTGTAGATTTATTTCATTTCACTCCTTCTTTGGTATCCATACAAAATAGCGATAATTCAATTAAAAAAAAGATTCAATTTTATTCATAAAAGTATGCAATCATTTCATCAATGTTTTTGTAATGAAGTTGTCACGTTGAGCCATCGTCCGTAAAGACAACCAATATTTTTGGTACGTATCGCAGAAGCGTGGACACGTGAACAATGACGAACGTGGCCGTGTGACGGGGTGTTGCAGGCGGAATGCGCGGGCGCCCATGACCCTGCAGAAGGCGGCGGGCCCTGGAGGCGGCGGGGCCGGCCTGGCGGCGGCGGGCAAGCTGCTGCAGTGGGTGGCGGCGCGCGCCGACCTCTGGCTGCTGGCGTGGCGCTGCGCCCAGGTGGCGGCCAGGGCGCACGTGGGCGCAGCGATCCTCGAGCAGCTGTTGGACGAGCACGAGCTCGGCTGCTGCCGCCCGGAGAACGGTAGGCGCGCAGGCCCGGAGTACGCACTACCTTTCAAAATATACATACTGTATAGAAGTCGCCAGCCCCAGGTTAAAATTTTCAATACGGTTTTGAGGTAGTTGGTTAGTTCACCGCCGCAATCGCCACCATCTCTAGGGCATCGACTTGTGGTGGTCCCTAGCGGACGAGTGTCCAACTCTTCAAACACCCCTTCCCCCTCCCGTTGAACGAGCTTGAGCTGCAGTGAATGATCGGTGGGGGGTGCGGGGAAATGACAGCGGGAGACAGTGCTGCGCTCTAACGTGTAAATAACACAACTAAGAC
This sequence comes from Bacillus rossius redtenbacheri, assembly GCF_032445375.1. Classification (NCBI taxonomy): domain Eukaryota; kingdom Metazoa; phylum Arthropoda; class Insecta; order Phasmatodea; family Bacillidae; genus Bacillus; species Bacillus rossius. Next base: position 43,247,685 of record NC_086337.1, on the reverse strand, counting down.
GATACAGGGCGTTACGGCAGCGCACTGCAGCGGTGAAGTTCCCAAGCTGCTCATCATACGCTTCTGAAAAACGTAGAGTAAATCCTATCCACTCGCGACTTCTGTACAGTATATATATATATATTCAAACGTAGTACGCCATCCAGGGCCGGATTTAGATGTCTGGACGCCTCGGGGCCAACAGAGGAGCGGAGGCCCCCTGGCCCCAAATTATTTCCCAAATAAAATGAACATTTTTTTTTTCAGTCGAGTTTTCCAATAAATAATTTATTGTGAAATCAAGTAGATTCTCTTAGTATTTAAAAAAAAACATACATAAATATAATCGGAGACAAGAATCATATGAAATTAAATTTTAGTGTTTATGAATATTTCTGTTAATATTTAACAATAACATAATCATGTACGTACAAAGTACTGTAGGTAAAGGTAAAACAGCGAAAAAAAGAATATCAAAGGAAAAGATGTTTACTAGTGTTTACTTGTCGGAATGTGAAAGATTTTTTTTTCGAAGTCTCTATTGTGGAGGCCCCGGGGCTTTCGCCCCGGTTGCCCTCCCCTAAATCCGGCCCTGACGCATTTGGGCGAACGCCAAAATAAAAAACTGAAACTTCTCAAACACTATCTGTACGAATAAATACATGTAAATGTTCGTTCTTTCAAAATCTTAAGGCCGGTCCACACGCAACGTTTTCAGCTACGATTCACCTGCGCAGGTCACATCTTTGCAGACGAGACGTAGCGTGTGGACAGGAAAACTGCGCAGTTTTGTGAACTGCGCGGAGACGGAACACGGAGAAGGAAAACTGTGGCCAAGAGCAGTTTAGTCGACCTGCACAGACGTGTAGCGTGTGGACACTTCCTCCGTCTTCTCCGTACACGGGGCTCAGTTAGTTCTCCCTAGGTATTTGTGCCGGAACAGTGTTACATCTGTTCAACGATGACCGATTTGCGACAGTCTTCACGTGAATTTCTAACAGAGTTCATTGGTCTGTACAAGTCCTTTCCGTGTTTGTAGCGGGTCAAATCAAAAGAATATAGCTATAGCGACAAAAAAAAGTCAAGCGTATGAAGCACTTGTTCAAAAATACAAAGAGGTTGACATCGCGGCTAACAGAGATAAAATAACAACAAAAAAAAAACATTAATTCTTTGAGGTCGGTATAACGGAAAGAATTGGCCAAAGTAAGGAATTCTCGCAACTGATAGGATAAAACTTTGCTGCAAACTGTGTTGTGTGGACACGGCTAAACTGCAACCTTTTGTTTGCACAACAGTTTTGCTTGCGCAGTCAAAACTGTATACAAAACGTTGCGTCTGGACCGGCCTTTTAATCTCAGAAAGTTCTTCGCCGATTTTTTTTTTTTTTTGTAATTTTGGCACACAGTTGAATTTGAATACGCGCGTGTTTTTATATACCTATGTCACACCTTTGAAAGGTAAATGATGGATAAAAATATTGATAGGTATACATATTATATAAATGAGTGTTTGTGCGTTCATCTTCTGTTTTTGTAAATATAAAGATATAGAGATGGAGATATACCTATATATAGAGATATAGAGCGAGGGATGTATATAAATACATAGAGATGTGCAGATATATAGATAGAGATATATTGAGATATATAAACATAGATAGCCCTACATAGGGAGAGATTTTTATATATATACAGATATGCAGTGAGATTTATAGATGGACATATATACATATAGAGATAGAGGGATAGAGAGAGATGTTTTGTATATGTGTACCTACTTCAAACAAATTACAAATTACAAAGAAAAAATAGCAACGCATGCCGGGCATTAGCTAGTGACTTTAATAAATAAAAAGTAATTTTACAAACATTCATAGGTCTAAATTCATGGAATGGTGTATTAACGGAGTAGCGTATTGAGTATAATTTCAAAATATTATTCTTTGTAAATTTTTTGAAAATGTTGAAATATCTTGGTAGCAATGAAATAAACATGGACAAATGAAAATTTATGATAGCGAAACTATCCTGGATTACATTTTGTACACTTACTACTGATCATAACAACAAATAATTGCAAACTTTAAAAGTACTTCAATTAAAATTACAACATTTATTTCGCGCGAGAGTGCTGCATTTGCATAACAAAAATGTACCGATGGTTGCCAAACGTGCTAGAATGCACTGAAATCAGTTGCTAGCCTCGTGCAGGACACAATTTATTAAAACGGTTTCTTTTTTTTTTTCGTTACATAACAGGGATTGGATTTGGACTCGTTCTGGAATACGGTCCGTGAGTGAGGTTACAGCTTTATCCCAACAAGACAGTGCTTATTCGCTACCTCACCCCGAATTTCTTGGAACACCGCCTTTGTCATGATGTACTATCGGCTATCGAGGCGCGTCGATAACAGTGTTTCGATTCCCGGCACTATTAGATTGCGCTGCACCTTTCTCATCCTACATACCCATCATATTATCCCTCACACATGCAGTCGGCACTAATACACTTTATTGTGCATCGTAGTCTTGCCAAATTATCCACACAATTATATGTTGTTGAACCAAAATAACCTTTTCTCTCACTGAGGAGTTACTCCCCTACAGGAAAATTTCACTGACTCTTACGCACACACAGGTCGAAAGCATATGACCTGACGGTAACCGCACTGGGTTTGTAATCTCGTGGTTTTCGGTTTGAGTAGTGAAGTTGGAGAGTGTTGACATACTTAATTTGAAGAGACGTAACAGTATATACCTAATTGATGCTGCAGAACACGTTTGGAGAGTAACAGAATATTTCAAATTGTAACTTGAGGGATAATCCAAGGAAAAAAACTTTTCACAATCATCATTAACAACCACTGTTCACAGCCGAATGTAACCGTGGCTATGCCATAGTAGATTTGCAACCCCTTCAATTTACGTGTGTGCTTGGAGAAAGAGATACGAGAGAGAGAGAGAATGGGAAAGGAGTTAAATTTTCGAACCAATGAAATATGATAAAGTCAAGAATCATTGAAACATAAAAAAAATATATACCTACTATATTTTATCAAGAACATGCACGAGTTTCGAGAATTATTTCAACCGGCCAGTGAAATCACAAAGCACATTGGCTGCATCGACGTACGAACCATAGCTCTTGGCACAGTAGCGTTGTTTTTTTTTTTTTAATTAGCTGGACACTTAAAACCCGCGTTTCTATCAACATTTACTATTTACTAGTGCATGAATGGCACTTCATTTTCGGCATCCTTCTTTCCCAACATACTTAAAAGTTGTTAACGTCTTTTCGGCAATACCCACACGGATTGCTTGCTAGAAGCAGTGAGTACACAAAAACTTGTTTTAACACTCTTTGCGTAATCTTTTTAAAGCACAAGTCTGTTGTGGGAGGGGGGGGGACGACCGTCGCCTGGATATTGCTATGTTCACAAGTTTATTTTCTGCACAGGTTAAAAATCTTAATACGCATGTAAAAAAGGGGGGTTGTCTGTAAAGTCGGTTTACGGACGATAATTTTTCGTGATAACGTCATATCAATTTTTTTTAAATTGCTGCTTTTTAAAAAGCCTGCCTTAACCTGTTTGATATTATAGAAGATTTTCTCGCACGGTGGTTGGCTGGTTCTTGCACGCTCGGCTCAGGCGGAACGTGACAATGAGTCATGATTTTTCGTGCGTGCAGCCGGCGTTCATCAATTTATAAGACGTTATCACGTCAAAAAAATGTATGTTTAGTACTTGTTCACAAATTTCGTTTCAGACAAGAGGAGGCGGAGATGGATTAGTAAAATGGATTAGCCATACCTAGATGTCATTCGCTAATAAATAGCAACGAGCTGTATTTAAAATATTTATATCCAATCTTAGCAAACTTTTGTTGGATTATTTTTTAACTTTGGTTACAGATTATTATTTTATGGCAGTTCTTTTCCGTTTTGAGGTAGATACGCCCTTGGTTTCAGGGACGTACATTCAAGTAAGACTGCTACAGCGCTGTTGTCTCATTCACTAAAAGCAAGCATAAAACCGCGTCAAACACGGGAAGCAGACGAATCTTCGCAATTAACGTAAGTAGCTGAGCGCTTGAACGGGACGTGTTGCGTAATGAGCCCTGTGGCGGCCATCGCGGTGATTTCGGAAGCGGGAAATTAAAATTCCTTGGAAATGAAAGAGGGAAAGGGGGTGGGGAGAGTAGGCGCCTGCGTAAGTGCGTATGCGTGTGTGGAGTGTGATCTATTGTGATGTAAGCTAGGGGCGGCTGTGTGAAAGTACTGTTACGTACTGTTACGTACGGGGTGCAGCGGACCATGACTCGTTCGTTAACCACCTCCACTCTCCCCCTTCCCTGCAAACCACACAAACAAGTTCACGCGACATTCTATCACTAATTATCTCAATTGAAAAAAAAGTACTTAAATAATCCTCAAGGGGTTAGTCGATAATTATGTGTAAATGGTTTTATCTTGAGAAACTTAAATACCAATATATATAGAATGAATTTAGAATCATTTTTAGGCTATCATTCGCAAATAAAAAAAAAATAGTTTCTAATAAACATAGATACCTAAAAGTTTCAGGTTTTGAGAAAATCGAAATTTTATTTATAAATCAATGATATCCTAAAAACAAAGAGTTTTACAAGTTTAACGACAAATGCTACATAGAAACGGTTAATTCAAAATTGGGCAATACACGATTCCGTGCTCTCAATTATTATTAGGATTGAAATATAAATGGTTATTTAAGTTCTCAAAACCATAAAATATAACTTATTGAAGTTGTGAAACAATTGATAAATTATCAACTATAGTTATCACAGAAAAATTACAAAAGCATACATGCATAATAATTGAGTAAAATACTCAAGTAGAAAATAATGCGTGCATATATATACACACACACAGACATACATACATACACACGTCTGATATTTCAACACACTTGCTCATTTGTATTAGATCAATTTTGTTTCTGAACGTTAACACTTTAGCGCCTTTGCAATAATTTTTAATTATGTGTGTTAAAAATTAGCCCATTTTCTTCCAATATTTTGCATAAAACGTATTTCTAGTAAAATTTTAATTAATTTTTTTATATTTTGTAACATGAAGTGTATAAATTAACAAGTCATAAATCAATTTTTGCATTGAGATCCCATATTTTCTTACCTACAAAGCGTTAAATATTATTTACTTCGTGGGATGTGGTTCTGTTCAATTTATCTGAGCTAACAAGGCGTTCAATGTTGAGACTAAAAAATAACTTTGATTCGTATGTAGAATGCGCTTCAAAGATCAACCGAACCCCTGGGTATGGAGATATTTCGACAGACCCCCGGACAGAACAATAACAAAGAACGCGGTGAGGCAACGCCTAATAACGACGTGGATTTCACAACGTGCTGCTAAATTAGCTGGGAAACAAACCCAAACGAACAAATTAAAGTCGTGACTACGAACCCTGAGTTGTGTACCATGGGTTGTAATCGACGCGACACCGACTGTACAATAGCTACTAATTAATAATACGTTACACAGGATGTAGCACTGAAGACAGAAGCTGACTGAAGAAATTGAAAGGTGAAAATCTCAGAACGTCTGCAAAACTGGCTGCAAATACTGCAACACTTTGAATAAATCGAATGAGATAAATTCTATCAGATGCGCCACGCATCTTAAAGTACATAAATATACTGTAGCCTAAATTTAACATGCACATACAGTATGGGCAAGTAATTAATTCTTGTAACATTAAACCTTAGCAATTCGACAGTTGAGATTACAAGAAGACAAAAATATGTAAGTAAAAGCTATTAAATACGAATATTTGATAAAGGAAAATTAGGTATCGGAAAGACCATGAATGCAAGTAAATAAGCACCTGCTGTAGCTATTTATTCACAAAAAAACAACTGATTTCATGAGTATGTAGTATATTTGTAAATAAATGTACAATCATTAATAGACACACGGAAATTATTTAAATTTACTACATTAAATATTTTTTGTGAATGGAAAGCGAAAGAAACGCCACCGTCTCTCTGGACATCATACTTACTACATGGGTCACATACTACATCATTTTTATTTACTCTTTATTCTTGGTCTGGTCCTCCGCTCCCAATATTGCTTGTACGTCACTCCCAAATTCAAGTCTCTCTTCTTAACCGACAAAACAGTCCTCACAAACTCCATGCATGTAGCACAGATCTTTCGAGTCTCTGCCCTCTTGATTATTCGAGTCTCTGCTCTCGATTAATCGAGTCTCTGCTCTCGATTAATCGAGTCTCTGCTTCTCTCGATTATTTGTAAATCTGCTCCTCTCGAACATTCGAGTCTCTGCCCCATACGTGATGGTATTGGCTTTGAATATATATACTGTATAGAAGTCGCGAGTGGATAGGATTTACTCTACGTTTTTCAGAAGCGTATGATGAGCAGCTTGGGAACTTCACCGCAGCAGTGCGCTGCCGTAACGCCCTGTATCGTCTTAGTTGTTATTTACGCGTTAGAGCGCAACTCTGTCGCCCGCTGTCATTCCCCGCACCCCCCATCCATCATTCACTGCAGCTCGAGGTCATTCAACGGGAGGGGGAAGGGGTGTTTGAAGAGTTCGACACTTGTCCGCTAGGGACCACCACAAGTCGATGCCCTAGAGATGGTGGCGATTGCGGCGGTGAATTAACCAACTACCTCAAAACCGTATTAGAAATTTTAACCTGGGCTGGCGACTTCTATACAGTATATATATTCGAAGGTATTGGGGACAACATTAGCAGCTCTTCTTGCTATACCTTAATCCTTCACGTATCTCTGTAGACTCCACCTTCTGGACACCCTCTCTTTTGTTTTGCTATTTCTTCTTTGCTTTGCCTCGTGTTTTTTTTTTCCTTACGTTAATTTGAAGCTTTTCCAAAGATTAAAATCGAAACCAACGGAGCTGGTTTGCACATCGGGCTACAATTGCGCAAATCTGTAGGATTCGCAAGGGGGAGGGGGGGGGGGGGGAGGATGAACTGCGGACCAAGGGTGGGTGACCAATACAAGTCATCTCACAGGGTGGTACAGGCCTACAAGCATGCAATAAGCTGAAAACTTTAGATTAGTTCGAAAAGTTAATTATTACGTTTATCATCCCCGGTTATCAGTTTCGATTGCCTATACAAAGACACTATTTTTTTTTAAATTATTTCAAAGGTCAACCCCATTTACGAAAGACTGCTTCGGCGATTCTATAAACGATTCTTGCATCTAGATGGAATATTAACAAAAAAAAAGTTTGAAATCATTTTATATGCACTTTTAAATAATTTTTTTTCCTTCATTTTATTGTTATTACTATTAGTTGCTATTTATGTAGCACGTTACCGCTATTGCATTTGTTGTTATGTCACAAATATGTTCCCTGCACATTTAAGCTTAATATAATGGATGCAACAATGATGTTAATTACGAAAATTTGCGAAACTTTTTATTTACACACACTATATTACACTTAGTGAATAGGCTATATGTTGAAAATATTTGAGACAGAACAACATATGAAAAAGAGGTATCGTGTTAAAATTTACATAACCGGACACACATACGGTATGCAGAGCTTCAGGAAAAACAACGCGATTTCAATACTAATCAAGATACCCGAGTAGTGTCTGCTTACGAAAAGCATTTAAGAGTTCGCTGAGGGGCGAAAAGTATTTTTTTTTTTTTAATTTTGGATTAAGTTCTTAAACTGAATTTTTCGAAGAGTTAAATTGGCTAAAACACATGTTTTCAGGGTAATTTTTAGGAGTAAAACGACCAGTAGAGGTTCCCCTGTATCTTCATTTCTCAGCCATATAATGTTACGGTCACCGCTCAAATTTCACAGTTATCCTGTGACGACGAGAAGACTGCGCGCCAGTCCAGAGCCTTGCGCTTAGAGGCTATACCGCGCTATAAATACCAGCGAGCGTCGCGCTTATCATCCCGCCTCACTAACACACATACAACCCTAACGATGCGGTCACCGTCTTCCTCTTCTCCCCGAGTGACGCTGAAGAGAAGGGAACGGCGACCTCTGGCGACGACTAGCGGACTGCTGCAGGTCTTCAGACGCACAGCCGCTGTCGGGTTACACGCGGACGTGGCGACGTGTGGCGACGTGACGAAGCGAACGCGGCGACGCGAAACCGAACCCACGCGCGACGAAAAAAAAAACGGAGCGCATGAGCGAGCAAGCTACACACAGTCATGTTTGTTGGCGAAGAAGTGAACTGAGGGGGGATAAAAAAAAAATTGTGTGTCTGTAAAGACGGTTTACGGACGATAGTTTAACGTGACAACGTCATAAAACATTGATGAAATGATTGCATACTTTTATGAATAAAATTGAATCATTTTTATTGGTTAATACTATTTTGTATGGATACAAAGAAGGAGTGAAATGAAATCTACAATTTAATTGATAAATTTACTTTTATTTGCACTCATTAATTCAAATATGTTTATTACTTTAACGAATAGATTATTTTAACTATAACTTTTATACATGTTTGCTATTTAACTTCTTCCAATCTGTGTTATTCTGTTAAGGATAGGACGGTGATAGGAAAAGTAGGAAACGAATGGGAGTGTTTCAAGTTTAATGTGCCTCGAAAAAGTCAAATCGATGGTTGTTCCAATCGAGTGGAAGAGAGATAGATGCGGCGCAAGCGTACAAAAAAGCGTAACGGGACACAGCGAAACGGGACAAGGTGCGTAACGGGACACTTTTTCATGCGTGCATACGGCGTTCATCGATTTATTAGACGTCACATCAAAAAGGGGTTAAGGAGGGGGGGACAGCTAGATCAGGGACTCCCCCTTGGGAGTCGAAAAGGGTTACTTACACTCACACACACATCCACGGCGTCGAACAATCCGACCTGGCCGCGGTACGATAGAGAATCGGCAGAGCCAACGATTTATTTCGCGGATTCCTTGGCTAGGAAAGTATTAGGCTTAATGGAAATTATACAAGTTGATTGATTGTACTAGAGTGTTCTTGCAACCAGTGGCGGACCAAGATTTGAATATTTTGGAGGAGGGGGGGGGGGGAAAGAGGGGATGACCGGAAGGATTTTGGTTGATGTGGAATATCTATGGCTAGGGACACGCATTTTTCGCGAGAAAAAAAATCTGAACGTTCATTAGACCGCAATAAGGTATACCCGCGCCAGCGGTTTCTACCTTGTAGTTGGTGACCGTCTGCAAGAGAAGCAACAGATCATTCTGGACGCGTTTGCTTCCGCACTGACAGGCTATGATGTGTGCACCCACAGTAGACCTGCACCTGAAAGAAACTCTACTAATCACGACGCACAGACGATATGCTAACAGTGTTTTGACTCTCAACTACTCTAGAAATCTTTTTTCGCGAAAAATATACCTATATGGCAAATGCAATTTTCGCTCAAATACCTCGAGACCAGATATTAATTCAAACACTGTAAGCATCGTTGTTGTTTCGTAATCGGTTAAGTTCCTTTCGGCAACATGTCTACAGTCGACAGACACACCAATCACAGCAGTGCGGAAGCAAGCGCGTCCTGACCCGGCCTGTCCAAATTAGGTAGTGACTTCTCTTGCGGACGGCCGCTAATTATAAGGAAATAATCGTTGTGCGCGGGCAAACATTTTAGCAGTCTGATGAGCAGTCGGATGCCTGCCCCTAGGGCTAACTCTCTGTTGAAATGGGAAATTTGAAATTTTGAAATACATTAGCAACTTAAAACAGGCATTTCTGATGTCCTGCCAACGGAATTTAAATGATACGATTACATTTTGTCATCACTCTTGTTCTCTTTTTTATACCTAAGGGGAGGGGAGAAAGGTGATTGCCCCTATCGTCCCTCCCATAAAATCGCCACTGCGTGCAACCCCTCAAAGGATGTGGCCATGTCATCGACCAATGAGAAGTCTGGATCGTACCTGTACATTATTTCCGTTTTTGGTCCTTGAGAACTAGATTCGAATTCGAGAGGTGCATTCGAGACATTCGAATTCGAGAAAAATTGGGATTTGATCCCATCTCTAATTTTAAGCTAAATCACCGAGGATATACTAACTACTCCTTTAACCGTGCTGCACATGTGTTTCTGAGCCGAGCTGGCAACGCCGCGCCGCGTCGTCGGTCTCCCGCGAAAACGCCCAGAGTCGCTTTCCACGCGCGACAGTGAAAGTGGCGCGCGCGCGTTCCCGTGTCAAGGACGCCAACGAACTACACTAGATGCGGGGGGAGGGGGGGGAGGCGACAGAAACCAAAGCGATATATCTTGTGTGGTGGATTGCGTGTGTTGTGTGTGTGTGTGGCGGGGGGGGGGGGGGGGGGGGTGATGCGGGGGATGGAGGAGTGTTGTCCCTGCGACTTCCTGGCTGCGTGACCCGCCGGTGGAAACACTGACTCCGGACGACTGCGCGGAGACGAAGATCGGTCACGTCAACGTCTCGAATTCGTCACGGGGACGCACCACAACGCCGAACGTACAATAACGCCGAAAACCATAACGCCGAATGCCAAATTGACCACAACGCCGACAGCTAGAAAACTGCTGTGTACCACGATCCTGGTAGGCGTCAGTTAAACTTGCCCTGAAAGCTTCTGGCCTTTCTCCCCAGAGCTGCAGCTAACTTGACGGATAGTGTGATGCGTGATATAAACATGGCAGAACATCCACGTGCGCTGCCTATTCTTCTGCATAAAACAAATCAATGTACCATTGTTAATGGGCTGACGTAAAAACAAGGTATTAAAGTAAATTAATGGCTAATACTAAAATAATAAGTTATAGGTTTTTGATTCAACACATTATTAATTCTTTGCATCATGTTTGCCATTCAACGCGCACGAAAATGATAAATTCACGTAGATGAAAAATAACGCTACTTTGAATTGATGACCGCGCTATCTGAAATCTTGTTCTAATTAATTGGCGTCGTTACTTCAAAACCGCTCAAATCGAGCGGAGTTACTTCAAGGAGCGGCATTTATAATGTAGGTATACCTCCGCAGCGAAGCACGGGCACATCAGATAGTTGATATATATAAGAAATTTGATACATTTTAAATTTAGGCTTTTATTTAAAAACCTAAAATATTATGTACTAAGTAATTTGTTTTTGTAGTTTCTTTGTAAGTTTTTTTTTCCAAAGTAAAGTAAATTAAAGCAGTCTCTAGCTAATTCCATGCAGACATGACTAAAGACCTAAACAGAAAGATCACAAGGAAATATGTATATAAGTATGATGATTTTGGGCTATTAATATTGCAATTTTTTATTAAGAAAGTAAGACAGTGACAAAGACTAATATTAAAATATTGAAGAAATGTTGGCACCAGAAAAAACTAACCACACAATCAATTAAATATTTTTTTTTAATGCTGCTTGAAACGTTACGTGGGTTTAGTATTTCCAGTAACACCATCGCTTGTTTTGACGTTTGAATTTGAGTAATTTTGTATAATAAAGCATGATATTTTAAAAATAAAAGCAATAACAAGGAAACGCTTCAAAATATAAAAAAAATATATCAATCATAGCAAATACATTTCATTAAAAATATATGTAGCTGTACTATTTATTTTCATATTTATAAATTTCCCGTGAACTAAGGAAGGTTATAGAATAATATTGAATGTTTTAGTTAGGTTACGTACTTTTTTTTAAGTTACTCTCGTCAATATAAGTATATAGTATTGGTTTTATGTAAACATTTAAAGTGTCTTACCACGAATTGTTGAAGCTAAAGTTTACCATCGCAATTGTGCTTGATATGTACTAATTACAGGTGTTATAATTTTTAATGAAGATAAATGACGAAATCAGAAATTTTTAAAGGCGAAATTTGATCTTTCATAAGGCCATAAAATCTTGGATCCATCAATCTATAATTTACTTTTTTTTTTCTTATAAGGCCATTATATATATTGGCTCCATCAATGGATATGCATCTGTATTTTGTTCCGCGCATTTCTGAACACGGAAGATCGCCTCACCGGAATTTCCAACTCGAGGCAACCACGGTCGTTTTCCACGTTATTACGGTCGTGTCAACACCACCGGCGCTTTCGTCACGCCTGACACAACCGTCTGGGAAAGGTCGCGCGCGCGCCTCACACGTCCTTCAGGTAACAGAAACGAACAACAGCTACATGCGCGTCATTCGCAACTAACGACCTCAGTTCGTAAACACGCTTAAGCTGGATTCACAATTGAAAACAAATAACAGTAACAGTAACAGTAGGTCGTATGCATAGGATGTGAACGCCATGTTTCCTAACCTAACGATTCACAATAGCAGAAAGTTGGTCGTGTGCATGGGAGCGAGGTCTTGCGCATATGAGTGAAATGAATATATTTTATTTCGGTCGCGTACGCATGGCACAACAGCCAATGAGAGAAGAGCAGGGTGCTTTTTTGGCGGGACTAGAAATATGTTTATATTTATTAACCATATCGTAGTAAGAAAATGTCGAGATAATAATAGTATTATCGTTATTTTGAAAGTTAATATGTTTATTTACTAACACTGCTAACATATGTCGCATAGTTCGCGAAATTTCATTGGCTGAAATTAACAGTAAGAATTCAATTGTGAACCGATTTCGCAGTTCGCACAGGTCGTGTGCATGGCTTGCTATGCACTCGCTCAATTTTTTAATTGTGAACCCAGCCTTACAGTCCATCAAAACCCATGCGCGTTGATCTCATAAGAAGAAAAAAATAAGAGGGGGCAGATAGTCCCCTTTCCCTCTCATGGGATTAAAAGAAACTCCTCAGTGGGTAGGGTGTTATCATTCGTTTAACGTGTGTATGTATGTATGTATGTATGTATGTATGTATGTAAGTATGTATGTATGTATGTATGTATGTATGTATGTATATTCCTTAAACGAAAACTGTATACAGGATGAGTTTGAATTCGACCGACTAACTTTGGCTGCAGGTTCATCACAACAAAACAATTTTGCTGCAGTGAAAAAATTCGGTGTTGTAGAAATTCGTTCAGTTATTATAAAAAAAATCCAGACGCTCAGTCTTCCATTTTAAATATTTTCTCTATTATTTACAATGGAAATGTTGTTCAGTCCCAACTTCAAATATGTATATACCAGCCTTGGGCATTAGTCGTATAGAGGTATTCAACTAATTATTTTTTTTTTCGTGGTGAACCTACATACGAAGTTCGTGGGTCGAATTCAGACTCACCATGTACATGTTGGCAAATAGTTCAAATTAAATTAAATGTGCATGGGAATGTACACCTTGGGCTGCAAATTCCTCCCTACCCCCACCCCCCAAAAAAAATCATCCAAGCGAATCATACAGATTTTCACCTTCACAAAAGTTTTAAGTTCCGCGTAGGTAAATACGAAATTAACGAAAATGAAAAATCACTGCTACCCAATCCTCACAAAAAAAAAAAGGGGGGGGGGGGGGTTTGTCTGTAAAGTCGGTTTACGGACGATAATTTTACGTGATAACGACATAAGAAAACAGATGAAAAATTGCATACTTTTTAATTTTCAAATATTATTTACAGTTTTTTGCAAATTTAATTTAAATAATTTGTTTAAATATAATCACGTACAATTAGTTTAAAAAGCCCGCCTTAACCTGTTTGATGTTATAGAAGATTTTCTCGCACGGTGGTTGGCCGGTTCTTGCACGCTCGGCTCAGGCGGAACGTGACAATTTTCCGTGCGTGCAGCCGGCGTTCATCGATTTATAAGACGTTATCACGTCAAAAAAAAATCAAGAACAGAAATATATATATATATATTGCAAGCTACATTTATTAGAGTTCCAGTCACCGCCGCGAAGCGTGGCTGGGACAGACTTGGCGAAATGATTCCGCAGTGGACCACCACTGTCTTCCGCAGTACGGCCGAAAAGAAGTCCGGACCGCCGCTAGGTACGAGCAATGCGGAAAACGGCAAGAACGAACTAGGTGCCCCGCCCCCACCCGGACACACAAGCTGTGTGCAGAACTCCGATGGGGGGGGGGGGGGGGGGGGGGGGTAGGAAACACGCTATTTGAAAACTGTTCAAGATATTCAAGTGGCTTCTGTTTACGAAAATAATTTAAGAATGCGCTGAGGAGGAATGAGTAGTTCTGTTTCTGTATTTTGTTTTGTAACCTGTATGTTTAGGAGAGAGAGAATGGTTAAAACGAATGTTTTCAGAACAAGTTTTACATCCGGTACAGATTCTTGAAAGCACTCAAGGAACTTGCGTTACAACTTCAGCTTTATTTCTCCGCCATGTAATGTTACGGTTACCGCTCAAATCTCATAATTTCCCTAATGCACGACGGGAAGACTTCGCACAAGTTCACATGTTTGACCTTGGAGGCGATACAGCGCTAGAAGCGCCAGCGAGCGTCGCACTTATAATCCCGCCTCATTAACACAAATACACCAATACCTAGGCAGACCCCTTACGTCGACAGACGCTTGAGTTTGAATGGAAAAGGGGGAGGGGGGAATAGGACGCTTCCAGCTCGCATTTACATATATAAAGGGACCTTTTGAAGGCCGGTTCCACGAGTGGTTGATACCTTCTCTCCGCTATACACATCCCAGGAACAAGTAACCTATTACACGAGGGCCGTTTCAGATCATTTATTTATATGTAACATCTTATCTCTTCTTCATGACGTTTGGTAGGAGTAATTTCGTGAATGCAACCGACATCGTATAGAACGGAAGTCGCATGGAACGGATATGTGTAACAACCACGAGCCAAAGTTCACAAGGACAAAATGCAATTTTATATTAATAACTGTTTAATGATTTTTAACAATATGGGCAGCATTAAAAAAAATTCCTTTGTCGAAAATCAGGTCCAAAGCCGGGGTCCAGTAATTTTTTCGAGTCTTCTTCGCTTTTATCTGAGACGTTTCATTATACACTTAGTTAAAAAAAAAATTCTTTACAAAGCGAATGATTTGATAGTCAACGTAGCTGTTCCAGCAGCGAAATCTAGCGGTGGGTGCGGATACTACTTAGGCTATAATTCGAGTTAAGAAATGTAATTTAAAACACAATTTGCGTATACTTATCACGATCGACGTTATTTTAAAGAGTTCTACGTTAAATTTCGTGACCGAGTTTCGCATGATAAATGTATCTGCAACATGAAAACACGTGAATTTACTCGTTACAAGAGATTAGTTGTTACACATCTCAGGCGAGTACTGATACACTCGCTCGCTTTTTTTATACTTACGTATAATGGACTCCATATCAACATCTGAATCATCAGAGAACATATCCAAATCCATAAACAAACTATTATCTGCATTCCCCGTCGCTTCTCGCGAGGCTAGCTCGAGCGCAAATTTTGCGCCTCTTTCGGGGGCTCGTTTTGCCCCTCATTTCTCTCGGCTACTTCTTGCCTCATTCGAAAACCTACGACACTTCTCTGCATTGTAATTGCTTCTGCTCGGTCGAATTCACTTTTTTTTTCTCTAAGGCTTTTTTGCGTTTAATGGTTCCAATACCAAAGTTAGTAATTTTCGAGTTATTCCACTCAATTAGCACTACTCAGTGATCACTCACGAGCAACTTTAGGTTTAAATCACGCAAATCGGTCTATTTACTTTCGGAGTTACAGCTCTCACTGACTTCCAATTCGACGCTCCAAACCAACGCTCATTACGTCATCACTGCAAATGTTAACCGGGTGAGTCATACGTAACGACCACGAGCAAAGTTTGCTCTACAATGATATATTTATTTCAACTCAATAGCCTCCGAGTTTTAAGTTGTGTCGAATCCTCAGCCGAAGTGACACCCAACCCGAGATCAAAGACACATTCCTGTTGGACATTCGTGTCAATAAAAAAAAAAAAAGACACGCAAGAGTTCATAGTTGTGACCACTTGTGTGAGATTTTACAGCTTTAAAATAACTTCGGTAAATACCTATGTGTACAAATTTAAGACCCAACAACAACAACAATTGCAAAAGAGCTATCGGAAAAAGGTTCACAGGAAAGGCCCTATAGGGGGCCCGTCTAGTCATAAAAGGTGTACTGGTGTTGGTGAGCCTGGATGGTAAAGTACGACGCTCGCTGGTGCTTCTAGCGCGGTATCGAGTCCCGTCGTGCATAGTAAGTGCAATTACGCGAAATTTTCCCAGTAACCACAACATCAAATGGCGGAGAAACGCAAGATAAAGGTGCAATGCAAGACCCTTGCGTCAAACTTAATTATAACCAAAACTTGTTTTGCTGTGCAGACAGGAAAAAAAAAAGTGGGTGACTTGGGGTGAGTGGGGGGGGGGGGGGGGGAAGTGGTTAAGATAGTTTTCATTTTAACTTTGAGTATTAACATAGCAAATATTGTACACGCCAACTCGCAACGGGCGGGGACGTGGTCAGCTACTACGAGGAGGCTTGAGGGTTGGGGGGGGGGGGGGGGGAAGAGAGTCGTGTTTTCCTAACGGTTGGCTAACGGCGGCAGAAATGACTCCGGCGGCGCCGGAGTGCTCGACAAACACGAGGCCTCCTCGGGGCTCAAGGCGTGTCGAACTGGAGACCGCCGAGGTGTCGCATTCCAGGGGAGCGCGCAGCAAGGAACGGTACATACCACAGCGCGGATAACCTGAAGGCCCTCCCACACGCACCATGAGAGTAGACGGGGAGGGGTGAGAAGAGGCCATGACCCCCCTCCCCCTCTACACAAACTCATTAACCCAGCTTCAGGGCGTCGTCTGGTCTGTGTGTGAGTGTGTGTGTGTGTTAGTGAGGCCTTTGAATATATATACTGTATAGAAGTCGCGAGTGGATTAGCGAGTTATGGGAACGTAAGAGTTCCTGGTATCGCTGTCACACGCTCCCGGCCGAGCATATGAGGAAACGGCGGCGGCGAGTGGATAGGATTTACTCTACGTTTTTCAGAAGCGTATGATGAGCAGCTTGGGAACTTCACCGCTGCAGTGCGCTGCCGTAACGTACTGTATCGTCTTAGTTGTTATTTACACGTGAGAGCGCAGCTCTGTCGCCCGCTGTCATTCCCCGCACCCCCCACCTATCATTCACTGCAGCTCAAGTTCGTTCAACAGGAGGGGGAAGGGTGTTTGAAGAGTTCGACACTTGTCCGCTAGGGACCACCACAAGTCGATGCCCTAGAGATGGTGGCGCTTGCGGCGGTGAATTAACCAACTACCTCAAAACCGTATTAGAAATTTTAACCTGGGCTGGCGACTTCTATACAGTATATATATTCAAAGGTGAGGCTGGATGATATGGCCCGACGCTCGCCTGGTGTTTCTAGCGCGGTATATCGCCACTGAACTGGACAAAGGTGTAATGCAAGTCCCGTAAGTGCTTTTCAAGAATCTGTACCGGTTTTTTTTACGCCTAAAAATTACTCCAAAAACCCTTTTTTATAGCCATTTTCACTCTTCTAAAAACACAGTTTAAAAACGTAAAACCGAAATCGGCTCTCAGCTAATTTTTAGATGCTTTTCGTAAATAGGCCCACTAGGATTATCTTGAGTGGTTTTCAAATCACGTTTTTTTTTTTTCCGGAAGTTCTGCGCACCGCGTGTGTGCCCGGGCAGACGGCACCCTTGACGTAACTAATATATTGCTCCATTTAAGGCCATTTAATATGAAAACTTATTGAGTAAGTAGCCTTCTCTTCAAACACGCATTAGGACACAATCATAAGCTGCAGTACATAATGTACGGATCTACCGTTCACAATTGTCACGTTTTGAAGGAGAAAAAAAAAAGCACTTGAAGGTCATCAGAGTGCAAACAATGCGTATTAAAACAATCATCTTTTGAAAACTTTTCTGCGGGAGGAACATCGGACTAGCCGCTTTTCTGTCAACGAGGCGTAGGGGGCGTGGCGAGGGGAACATTCCATACTATTCCCCCCAGACCTCCAAAAAAACAGGCTTATCAAAAATGCATTATTGTTATAACTTAATTTGCCTTCCCCCCCCCCCCCCCTCTTTTACAAATTCGAACTACGCCGATGCCCCACACACTATCATAGTCCGACTACCAGTTCTGACTGCTCAAACCGAACTGACAGTTTGGCTTGAACTGAAGCCTTCCCCACGCACGATCAGTCTTGTGGTTGCTGTTGCTGTTGGATGCATCGTTTCGTCGTGGAATACAATGGCGGCTTCAGGATGACTTTTCGGAAGGGGCGATCGCACAAAGAAAGGTCGTAGTTGCAAAAAAAATGAAAGTGGTCAGATATTGGCCTTGGAATATTATTTACAAATGACATGTATCAAATACAGATCCTTATTAGCTCCATGCAACTTTTGATGGAGATAAAAGTTTAACGTATGAAATTAAATATTTAAGTAAACATAAATATACACTAATCAATAAAATTGGTCTCGGGAGGGGCTATCGCCCCCCTCCCCCCCCGCCCCCCACCTGGAGCCGCGCTTGGTAGAATATGGAAGAAATTATGGATTTTGCAGTTGCACTTTTAGTTGGAAAAAGTAAAAACTAATAGCAAAGCAACCAAAGAGTATAAACAAATATGTCTGCCACGACATATACACAGCTGATGGACTGATTTTTTTTTTTTGCAAGGACAGTTTGGACTGGCGAGACGCTGTTCCCACACACGGCAGTTCGAAGTGAGGGCTCGCAGTCCGATTGGATAGAAAGCCAAGATTCCGTCGGTCCATCGTTCCGGCTGATCAGTCCACCATACTTGCGCACACACACACGGTAGTTCGAAGTGAGGGCTCGCAGTACGATTGGATAGAAAGCCAAGATTCCGTCGGTCCATCGTTCCGGCTGATCAGTCCACCATACTTGCGCACACACACACGGTAGTTCGAAGTGAGGGCTCGCAGTACGATTGGATAGAAAGCCAAGATTCCGTCGGTCCATCGTTCCGGCTGATCAGTCCACCATACTTGCGCACACACACACGGTAGTTCGAAGTGAGGGCTCGCAGTACGATTGGATAGAAAGCCAAGATTCCGTCGGTCCATCGTTCCGGCTGATCAGTCCACCATACTTGCGCACACACACACGGTAGTTCGAAGTGAGGGCTCGCAGTACGATTGGATAGAAAGCCAAGATTCCGTCGGTCCATCGTTCCGGCTGATCAGTCCACCATACTTGCGCACACACACACGGTAGTTCGAAGTGAGGGCTCGCAGTACGATTGGATAGAAAGCCAAGATTCCGTCGGTCCATCGTTCCGGCTGATCAGTCCACCATACTTGCGCACACACACACGGTAGTTCGAAGTGAGGGCTCGCAGTACGATTGGATAGAAAGCCAAGATTCCGTCGGTCCATCGTTCCGGCTGATCAGTCCACCATACTTGCGCACACACACGACGGTAGTTCGAAGTGAGGGCTCGCAGTACGATTGGATAGAAAGCCAAGATTCCGTCGGTCCATCGTTCCGGCTGATCAGTCCACCATACTTGCGCACACACACACGGTAGTTCGAAGTGAGGGCTCGCAGTACGATTGGATAGAAAGCCAAGATTCCGTCGGTCCATCGTTCCGGCTGATCAGTCCACCATACTTGCGCACACACACACGGTAGTTCGAAGTGAGGGCTCGCAGTACGATTGGATAGAAAGCCAAGATTCCGTCGGTCCATCGTTCCGGCTGATCAGTCCACCATACTTGCGCACACACACACGGTAGTTCGAAGTGAGGGCTCGCAGTACGATTGGATAGAAAGCCAAGATTCCGTCGGTCCATCGTTCCGGCTGATCAGTCCACCATACTTGCGCACACACACACGGTAGTTCGAAGTGAGGGCTCGCAGTACGATTGGATAGAAAGCCAAGATTCCGTCGGTCCATCGTTCCGGCTGATCAGTCCGCCATACTTGCGCACACACACACGGTAGTTCGAAGTGAGGGCTCGCAGTACGATTGGATAGAAAGCCAAGATTCCGTCGGTCCATCGTTCCGGCTGATCAGTCCACCATACTTGCGCACACACACACGGTAGTTCGAAGTGAGGGCTCGCAGTACGATTGGATAGAAAGCCAAGATTCCGTCGGTCCATCGTTCCGGCTGATCAGTCCACCATACTTGCGCACACACACACGGTAGTTCGAAGTGAGGGCTCGCAGTACGATTGGATAGAAAGCCAAGATTCCGTCGGTCCATCGTTCCGGCTGATCAGTCCACCATACTTGCGCACACGCACACGGTAGTTCGAAGTGAGGGCTCGCAGTACGATTGGATAGAAAGCCAAGATTCCGTCGGTCCATCGTTCCGGCTGATCAGTCCACCATACTTGCGCACACACACACGGTAGTTCGAAGTGAGGGCTCGCAGTACGATTGGATAGAAAGCCAAGATTCCGTCGGTCCATCGTTCCGGCTGATCAGTCCACCATACTTGCGGCACACACACACGGTAGTTCGAAGTGAGGGCTCGCAGTACGATTGGATAGAAAGCCAAGATTCCGTCGGTCCATCGTTCCGGCTGATCAGTCCACCATACTTGCGCACACACACACGGTAGTTCGAAGTGAGGGCTCGCAGTACGATTGGATAGAAAGCCAAGATTCCGTCGGTCCATCGTTCCGGCTGATCAGTCCACCATACTTGCGCACACACACACGGTAGTTCGAAGTGAGGGCTCGCAGTACGATTGGATAGAAAGCCAAGATTCCGTCGGTCCATCGTTCCGGCTGATCAGTCCGCCATACTTGCGCACACACACACGGTAGTTCGAAGTGAGGGCTCGCAGTACGATTGGATAGAAAGCCAAGATTCCGTCGGTCCATCGTTCCGGCTGATCAGTCCACCATACTTGCGCACACACACACGGTAGTTCGAAGTGAGGGCTCGCAGTACGATTGGATAGAAAGCCAAGATTCCGTCGGTCCATCGTTCCGGCTGATCAGTCCGCCATACTTGCGCAAACACACACGGTAGTTCGAAGTGAGGGCTCGCAGTACGATTGGATAGAAAGCCAAGATTCCGTCGGTCCATCGTTCCGGCTGATCAGTCCACCATACTTGCGCACACACACACGGTAGTTCGAAGTGAGGGCTCGCAGTACGATTGGATAGAAAGCCAAGATTCCGTCGGTCCATCGTTCCGGCTGATCAGTCCACCATACTTGCGCACACACACACGGTAGTTCGAAGTGAGGGCTCGCAGTACGATTGGATAGAAAGCCAAGATTCCGTCGGTCCATCGTTCCGGCTGATCAGTCCACCATACTTGCGCACACACACACGGTAGTTCGAAGTGAGGGCTCGCAGTACGATTGGATAGAAAGCCAAGATTCCGTCGGTCCATCGTTCCGGCTGATCAGTCCACCATACTTGCGCACACACACACGGTAGTTCGAAGTGAGGGCTCGCAGTACGATTGGATAGAAAGCCAAGATTCCGTCGGTCCATCGTTCCGGCTGATCAGTCCGCCATACTTGCGCAAACACACACGGTAGTTCCGACTGTCAGTCTGGACTGATCTTGTGTGGGGGCACTTTAGATTCGCCGGTCGCCGAAACAGACGCCCGAATAATCCACGTTTGTGCATCTTCAATTTTTTTTTTTTTTTGGTGCTTTCTGGTTGAAATTTCACTATGCGACGGAAATGCAACGAAATGCACGCGCATCGCGGAACGGAAATTTTAACATTTTGAAGTACAATGCGCAAGCGCTTTTCTGCTATGCCCACGAGCCAAAGTTATCAAGATGGCAGCTTACACCCGTATATATTGTTTTCGTGAATGTCAGGGACGCCAAGAATATTTTTCATTCCCCCCCCCCCCCTCGCTAATTAGAGACATTTATGAAGTAATAGTTTGAAAATGGGGCTACAGAAGTAAAGTTGTTTACATTAACGAACTGCTAAAAAACACAGAAAATGAACTTCAACAGAATGGACATGACGCCATTGTCAAAAAAAAATTACTTGTCTTACGCTTTATAAACAGCAGACAACATGTAGAATATATCAGGCGCAAAAAAAAAATGATTAGCAGTAAAAATTAATTTGGAAAGCTAAAACAATGATAAAATCCGAAGCAACTGCAGTGACGACATGGAAATGTAATGACGCAACAAAGTTGTGCAGACGTGGCGCGTACACACGTCAAAGGGTTTAGACACGGACTCTTGCCTCGTCACGAAAGCGAGACGTCTTTTAGCGACGAGGTCAACCGAGAAGAGAGCACGAGGGAGGGGGGGGGGGAAAGAGGGACGACGGTGCGCCCCACGCTATCGCCGAACACGCGGTGTGTCACGATGACAGACAACATCCCCCCGACAGCAGAGCCCTGGGGCGTCTTCGCCCCGTCTACCGCCGTTGCGAAACTGTTACAGCGGTCCCGCAGACGGGCTCGCTTTCCTCGGTTCTTCCGCGCGCGAGGTGTCCCTCACGTCGTGAAGGTCAAGGCCGGTGGACGGCGAACTTTCCCCCGGGAGTCCCACGACGCTTCCCGCTCCGATCGGACACCCCCCGCGGGGAGGACCTGTTACTTCGCCGCGCGTCCCGCTACCAGCGCTTCGCCGACGCAGCATCCCCCAAATTCACTTCTTTTGAAAGTCAGATACCGTCTTGGAAACCAACCCGACGGCCAGACACGTTATCAGTTAACAGTATTTTGACGTGACAACGTCTAATAAATCGATGAACGCCGCCTGCACGCACGAAAAAGGACGACTCATTGTCCCGTTACGCACACCCGTTACGCTGTGTCCCGTTACGCTCATTGTACGCTTGCGCCGCATCTATCTCTCTTCCACTCGATTGGAACAACCGTCGATTTGACTTTTTTTCGAGGAACATTAAACTTGAAACACTCCCATTCGTTTCCTACTTTTTCTATCATCGTCCTATCCTTAACAGAATAACACAGATTGGAAGAAGTTAAATAGCAAACATGTATAAGAGTTATAGTTAAAATAATCTCTTCGTTAAAGTAATAAACATATTTGAATTAATGAGTGCAGATAAAAGTAAATTTTATCGATTAAATCGTAGATTTATTTCATTTCACTCCTTCTTTGGTATCCATGCAAAATAGCGATAATTCAATTAAAAAAAAGATTCAATTTTATTCATAAAAGTATGCAATCATTTCATCAATGTTTTGTTATGACTTTGTCACGTTAAACTATCGTCCGTAAACCGACTTTACAGACAACCAATTTTTTTTAATGCTTTAATTTTTAGTATTTCTCTAAAACAGCGTTCTTCGAACTGTGCTTCCGGAGTCCTCGGGTCTGCACGACCGATTCCCAGGGACTCCGTCCACGGCAGTTATGAAAATGACCAAAATTATGAATGGCTAACGAAAAAATTAACAAACAAAAAAATGCCTTTATTTTCTTCCTAATTGTTTTTGTTATAGATCCGTATCTGGATCTGCCGAAATAAGCAAACAAATTTTACTCATTAACTTTGGGTTTACATTAACGTAACCTTTTTTTCTTCTTCAAAATGTTAACTGGTTTTATAAAATTTTATGGATTTAAATAATACCATCTCAGTTTTTTTTAAATATCGTTTCCCTTATTATGTAGGCCTACACTTCCATGTACGTATGTCGTTTAATATGCCGTGTAGAACATACAGATTGGACTAAAAACTAAACATTTAATGAGGCCCCGTTTATTAAAGCGGCTGCCGATCTTTCGCCTTACTGGGATTCGATTTGGACACGTCCTGGAATACGGTCCGCGAGTCAGGTTACAGTTGGTTGCATCTTAGCGCGGCGGTGCTTATTCACTAGGTCTTGGATTGCCGCCCGACCCGGGTACTTCCCGAATGCGTGCCCAACGTGTAACCTTTGCTACACCTCGAACGGTAAATTGCACTTTAAATACACTTAAAATAAAAATAAAATTAAAATTAAAAAAAAAAAAACCACCAGGGAACTACTGAAATTTTTTTGCAATTCTTTTTACATATGAAAATACTCGAAATTCAAGCGGTAGCTAGGTTATTTTGGGTGGTGCAGGGTAAGCTGTTACAACACCTGCAAATACAACTAGTGTGAGAAGCCACGTCGAACACGACTGCTTCTGTAGGTGCATATGTCAATGTGTTGGTGTCAGTAATAAAATTTTTTGTAAGACTTTTAGAAATTTTAATATATTTATACATCCACCGTTCGAAAAAAATAAAATTCCTGTATCCGTCGCTCAGTGGCGGATTCAGAGGTCCACCTCGGAGGGGGCACTCTAGGATTTCAGAATAGCCAGAGAAAAAATGTCTAAAAATAACTAAATTTGTATTTAATCTACTCACACTACACATAACATCCAACCACCAGATTTTATGATTCTACAAGAAATTCATTAATTATATTAAAATATTT
This sequence comes from Bacillus rossius redtenbacheri, assembly GCF_032445375.1. Classification (NCBI taxonomy): domain Eukaryota; kingdom Metazoa; phylum Arthropoda; class Insecta; order Phasmatodea; family Bacillidae; genus Bacillus; species Bacillus rossius. The sequence continues at coordinate 43,223,376 of NC_086337.1, read as the reverse complement.
TATTGGTTTCAGAAACAATCATTTTTTGTCGGCAATATTAATGTAGCAGACAACTGGTTTTCTGGGGGGGGGGGGGGGGGGGGGGGGGGGGAATTGCCCCTGGTGCCCCTCCTTGGATCCGCCACTGCCGCCGCTGGGAACTGACGGCAAAGACGAAAGAGGAGTATTGGGGGATGAGTAGTCGGACCCGCCGCCCGCGGGCAAGGAACTGGCTTTCTCTCTCTCCGGATCCGCGCGAATAAAAAAAAAGAGAAGAAGTCGTCGTCGCCGTCGTCGTCGAGCCAAGACAAAGAGGGTGAGCGGGGCTGACGGTGGGGGGTGGGGGGTGGGGGGGGGGAAGCAGGTGGGCGGCGGGCCAAAACCCGTTTCTTCCCTCCGCCCGCTCGGAAGCCAGAGACTCGCGATGAGGAGGAGGAGGAGGCAACCGGCCGCGCAGTTGCGCGTGCGGACGTCTCAGGCGGCAAGGCTCCCGCCAGTTCGCAGTCGTGTTTCTAACGGTTCTCGAGCGGGAAATATTTCGTCTACTATTAAAAAAAAAAATAATCGCGAAGTCACATCGGTGGACGCTATATATTTTGACCTTCAGCCCAGCGATGCGTCCTCGCGCTCTCTCGCCCGATCCCGACCTAGGGAGTTGAACCCGCCCGGCGCCGCGGAGGAGGAAGAGGAAAAGGAGGGAGAGGGGAAGAGAAAGATGCGGCACACATGTGGCTGCAGCTGCTTCAGGAGGCGCTAGACGCGGGGCGCCCCAGGGGAGGCGTCGCGGCGACTGTAGCCAAGCCACGCGACGCGGGTGAGTGGGGGGTGAGCTGCCCGACCAGGCATCGCCGTGAAACCGCACCGTCATCTCAGCAGCGGTCCGTCCGCCAGGTCCGGGAGGGGCGACTGAATTGTTGCCCATTGGAAGGGCAGCCCTTCAGGATTTTTCTGACAGTGGTTTATTTTTTGTACAGAGACTGGAAGGGCAGCCCATCCAATTTCTGAAAACACGCTCCTTAAAGAGTTTAAATAATCCTGAAAACTTGCCTCTTGTATGGGCAGCCCATCAGGATTTTTCTAACAGTGGTGTTTTTGAAAGCTTGTCTGAATTGTTGCTCCTTGAATGGGCATCCCTTCAGGATTTTTCTGACAGTGGTTAGTTTGTAAAGTGACCTAACCTAACCTAACCTAACCTAACCTAACCTAATCTAACCTAACCTAAACTAACCACTGTCAGAAAAATCCTGAAGGGCTGCTCATCCAAGGGGCAACAAATCAGACAACCTTTCAAAAACACCACTGTCAGAAAAATCCTGATGGGCTGCCCTCCCAAGGGGCAAGTTTTCATTATTATTTAAACACTTAAAGAAACATGTTTTCAAAAATTGGATGGGCTGCCCTTCCAGTCACTGTACAAACAAACCATTGCCAGAAAAATCCTGAAGGGCTGCCCTTCCAAAGGGCAACAATTCAGCTCCCCCGTCCGGGAGAATCCCGGGACTCCTTGTCGGGCAAACCATAACGTTCAAGACTGCGGCTGCTCACCTTTTAAATGGGTTCAATTATATATTTTATCATTTTACTTTTCTTTTCGGTGCTACCGTACTGTATGAAATTTTTTTTAATGTGTAACATCTTAGCTCTCGGCAGGCCTATGCGGCATCTGGTGGGAGTAATGTCGTGGATGGAACGGAACTCGCATGGAACGGAAATGTGTGATCACCGCGGTGCTGCCATCTGTGGCGGATGGCGCGAACCACATTGTTAACAAACCCGAAGGGAAGCTTTGTAGTATTAACTGTTTAGTGAATTTTAACAATATGGTCAGTAATTGAATAAAATTCCTTATCTAAAACCAAGTCCATGGCCAGGTTTTAGTTTTTTTTTTTCAAAGTCTTTTTTTTTTTTTTTTTTTTTTTCCACTTTTATCGTTACCGTTTCATTACATAATTTAACCTTTCGCACTGCGAATCGAGTGAGTCAACGGTCGACGTAGCTGCGCCGGCAGCGAATTTTAGCGGCGGGTGCGGAAACTACGCTTTTTCCGCGTCAATGAGTGTATTTTAAACCACAATTTGCTTATATTTATCACGCTCGGCAATACTTCAAAGAATTCTACGTTAAATTTCGTGTTCAAGTTTCGATTCATAAGTTTATTTTAAACATTAGAACACATGAATTCGCTCTTTTTTTTTTTTTACCGTAGTCTGGCGAGTACAGAACGATTAGTTCACTTTTTTTTAACTTAGTATTTTCAAAGTTTTGATCATGACTTTTCAAAAGATCGGATATGCATTAAGATAACTTTTAAGTAAATTTTTTTCCTGCAAAATTTTGGACTTACCGGTTAGCTGGCATGTTTAGGTATTCCTTACCACAAAAAAACCATCCGAGCATCTGCCCTCTCCAAAAGCTGGGTCCACGATGCTACAGGCTGACTTGGTCTTACGCACCATTATTTTGTTATTATATATTTTTTTTATCTAAGGGTTATTTCTACAACCATAAATCTTTACTTCCCTTGCATCTGTTTTTCTGCCACAAATATTTTCAACAGATATTCTCTTAGTGTAAAAAAAAAAGTAAGCAAGTTTCTCAGTACTAGCCAGTGATGTGAACATCTAACCTCGGTAACGTAGCAAGCTCGTGTGTTCTCCCTGTTGTTCATGTTGCAAATAAACTTAAATTACGAAACTCTTGACTCGAAATTTAACGTAGAGTTATTTTAAAATAATTCCAAGTGTGATAAATAAACTGATAAATAAGTCGCTTTTTAAAATGCCTCAATTTCTAGACGCGAATCACACGCGCGCGCCGCTAGAATTTGCTGTCTGAATCGTAAACGTTGCATGCCACCATTACATGTAGATTAACCCTGGCTTTAGCTGATTCATCATTATTTTTTATATGATGTTATTAAAAATAGTACCAAAAAAATACAGTAACGAGATTTGAGCCATGCCCTTTAAAGTTACCAAGCGCGCGCTATACCGCTGTATTGCTAAACCTCTTGCGAATTTAGAAGGAGAATATGTAGGTAATATAATCATTGTTATGCAAGTATAGGTATTTTTAAACTTGTGATTACTTTTTTATTATAACTATTTTAGTTTACCAAAAAAACATCCCAGGGTAGTTTCACTATCATAAAGTTCCATTCGGCACAACAATACGCTAGGTATGTCCCCCCAAACGTTAACGAAAGTGACTATGTACGGGTTCATGCTGCTACACGTGCGGTCCGCCATCTTTGTGATGATGCATTTTCCGTTCATTCGACTTTTTTTTTTTTTTTTTCATTTCCACGAAATTACATCCTACAAAATGCCGTATGACCGAGAAGCTAAGAGCTTTAGACACGTAAAAAAAAACCGACCGGGCCTTGGAACACGCGTGCGCGCTGTGACGGCCAATGCGGCGATATCTATTCGACACACGCCGGCACGCCGCGTGCCTGGAGATGCGTCACGCACCACGTGTCTTGTCTCGGCGCGCCTGCGCACAAGCAAAAAAGGGGAAGAAGAAGAAGAAGAAGAAGAAGAAGAAGAAAAGTCATCTCACTTTCATGGTCAGCAGTCCAGTTTCTCTTTTGCTCTCCGTGGCTCTGCGTCAAATCGAGATGAGCTGGAAAATTAATTTCGGTGAATTAACTTTTTGAGACTTGTTCGAAATAAGATTCAAGGTGCGAAATCTTAAAACAGTTACGCTAGCATCTAGATCGTAGACCACCGTGGCCGGAGTCGCTCACTACTTCTTGACTCCTGTGTTAAGGCTACCCATGGGCATGAGCGTATATACCTCCCCCCCCCCCTAATTGTGATTAAGAAGCCCCTCACTGAGGTGGCCCGCTTGCGCTTGCAAAATCGTGACTGTGATAAAAGTAAACGTCAAAACAACGTTCAGTGGAAAAAAATGTCCGTGTATTTTGAAGTTTCCTGCTTATTATACGCATAAAGGTTAAAATATGGGCAGTATACGACACACAAGCGCCCTATCCAGCGATAACCTGTGTCGGTCTAAACCCACACGCAGAACTCTCGAGCCGCGCGGGCCGCAATTTTTGCGCTCCTGTCCTTGGGCACCCTGGACTTTGCAGGACTCTGTGCCTTTTTTTTTTTTTGTGGAGGCCCTCCCCAGAAAAATTTGAAGGAAAAAAAAATCCCTTCTCCGGATTCTCCGGAGATCTGGATCTACCTTTCCAAAACACTCCCCCCCCCCCCCCCCCCCCCCCCCGAAACATATATCCAGCTATCTATATTTTTGATGTACCTGCTTTGAATGGCACTACGCAACCATTTTTTATTTCTTAAAGGAAAGAGAAACTTCATGATTTCAAGTCTTGAAAAGCTGGGAAAGTCAGGAATTTTTTGTTTTACTCCAAGCTTGTAGCAACCCTGAGATCCTGCCATTCGTTACATTCAGATGTTCATTATCTTGTTGAACTAACTTTTCAAATGATATGTGATATAAACTTGTTCCGCAGTTGGTGTGCTCTATCCAGAGATTAGGGAAAAAGATACAGACGAAGCGTAAGGTCAGATTCTAGACGAGGGGGATTTCAGTGTACTTAAGCCCGCCGCACACGGTACAATATTCCTTACAATATTGTAAGCTAGGAGTCGTACTGGCTCTACTACTAGTTTCTTCACTGGAATTCAAACTGGATACTAGTAGCTGTACGGGCTGGGCTACTGGTTTTGCGTAATAGACAGCGTCCTATTTTCGTTGCTTGGTGTGTTCCAATATTTAAGGAGTGGCCAATCAGAACTCACGAAAACAGCACGAGGGGTTGTTTACACTTTTAAGCGCGCATGTCCTGATAAACATGGATGGAAAGAAGTGGACTAGTGACCCAACTTCTCGTTTAATAAAATGCATACAAAGAAAAGCCTTGTTTGTATGCAGTAAAAAATGTAAATTATCATAATAAAAATTTGTTGTGGAGAATATTCTCTTAACAAAACTAGTAAGGCAGCTAGAATCGTGTGCAGCAGGAACTTGTAGCGCGCCTAGTGTTTCAGCTAGTAGGCCTACACAGTACAGAAACCAGTAAGCATTCTAGTAAGCAAACTAGTATAAAATATTGTACCGTGTGCGGTGGGCTTTACTACACGCACCAATATGGCGGCCGTGTGTTTACAAATGTGTCAGCTGTACCTGTGTTGGAGGTTAAATTGGAGAAAAATGTCAACTCATATCACTAGATTTGTATTATGAAGATTAGTTTTTTTTATTAAATATATGTAAACGTTTTAACCCAGTAATATTTTGATCCAATTTTCTTTCGAACAAATTAACTACAGTCATTAGCAAAAGCAGGCTAGAACAGCTGATACAAATATAAACAAACATCCGCCATATTGGTATGTGAAAAACAGAAGAAAGAAATCTCGGGGGGGGGGGGGGTGGACGGCTTCAAGTCTGACGGCTAATGCTCCATCTCGTAGAGACCAGGAAAAATTCAGCGGATTCATATTTCGCGACAGGCTAGAATCAAAACTCTATTACCTTCGTGCTGCTTCATCGATTGGGCCACAGTTTATCTGAAGGACTCTGAGCCAATGAAAAAACTCTAAGCAGAACAAGGTATGTAATCACGAAGCAACCCCAGTTAAAAGGTGTCACGAGTCAGTAGCCAATGAGAAGGCGTAATTTGGCCGAGTGCATAGAGGATCGTGGAGTCTATCCCTAGAGGTCATTGAAATCCGCGAATTTTTTCCAGTCTCTATTGCATCTGTATATCCTTTCCTAATATCCGACTCTATGCTAGCGCCCGTTCGGGCATCGGCGGATGTGGTTGGCACCGGCTGTCCCTGAGTCCAACGCAGATCACTACGTGCAGAAGGACAGACAGCCTCTGGTTGTGAAAGCGGCTCGCGCGACCTTGGGCCGCCCCACCACCAGCGTATGGAGGGGGAAGTTAACCGCCCTTCTCACGATTTACTTTTCAATACCACTTTGAAGATATTCTCTTCCGTTCTAATCACCGGTTACGTTGGAAAACATTTCCAGCAGATAGTTACCACATTGTATTATCATGAGAAAATAGCATTCTATACTACTTGTTAGTCATCGACAAGCCGAACTCCGTATATAAGTTGGATTATCGCCGATTTTGATGAGGGTTTCTCGATTCTAGTACCATATTCAATGCTAGTACCGAGTGAAACATGGGTGTCGATTTGTAATAGGCCTATTCTTAACGATTCACAATACTTGTCACAGTCACCAGATTTGACACACCTTGTAAACACAAATTAGTCACGGAAGTGGAAAAGGTCGGCTCGTCGGTAATGACACAATTACCAAGAGTCGATCATTTTATATTTCATACAAATTTTTTATATATTTTTACGTTTATTCATACGTACTTTTTTATACGGATAAAATTATAAATAATTACCAAACTTACGCATATTAAGAAAAAATATCTACTATTTACAGGAACGGGCTGATTTTTATTTTAGAAAACTTCAGCTCTTTTCACAAATAATTCACACGATTTACGTGAACAGTCTTCAAGGTTTTTATATTTATCTGCGACAATAAATTAAAGTGAGGCGTCAAAAACAACATGCAAGTTAGAAAAAGGCTGCAGGAAATTGAACTTTTATGAATTCAAGCAGTGTTGCTGTTTATTTCGCGACTTTTACGTAACTTCCGTGACGAGTCCTTCAGTTTTCATTACCTTTTTTTTGTTACTTCCATGACTTCTGTGACCTACAGACACCCTTTTATATGACTTTTCGTATTGTTAATTGTGAAATCGATAGCGACGAACGTAAGTAGGCTAGTAACAATGAATGTAACACCCTGGTAACAATTAATGAATTAAAAAAAAAAACATTTCCCGACAACACCCCTCACCTATTAATTCCACAATTCTAAATGTTATATATTATATATATATATATATATATAATATATATATATATATATACCACACACACACACACACACACACACACAATCATTTCATTTTCAACACATCGCAAGCT